>NC_056746.1:538679366-538829366 GCF_019279795.1 Protopterus annectens
ATAATGCCCTTCTTACCACTGTGGAGACATGGTGATCTAAGGTAAGGTAGGTGTAAACCTGTGTGCCCAAGTCTGTGTGCCCAGGTCTCTCACCCCTGAGTATGTACTTAAAGTGTTGCTATTGATGTGCTACTTAGCAGGAACATTGCTGGTACTGAAAGGAATAATACTACATATATTTGCATGGAGTTTAATGCCATGATTGTATCAACAATCATTTGGTCATGTATGACCCTCTTGTAGGATGTTGACATAATTTGGAGAATTTATGACTGTTTCCGGTTTACAAGCATCAGTGAACCTTGTCAGCTACAGACATTAAATTTGTGTTTGTACATTGAATAAATGGAATCCAAACATTAGAGGATTTAGGACTGAACCCTGTGGAACAGCACTGGTAACAGCTCTGCTATTGGAGGTGGATACCCCTATTCTGCCTATATGAGTGCTATCAGTTTGTTTGTGTCTTTCGGCTTTTCCCGGTTAGGGGTCACCACAGTGGAACTCCAGTCTGCTAATGATTGGCAGTAGATTTTTACATGCTGGCTTGCTGGACCTAACGCACAACCTTCAACAAAGGAATGTCCATTCACGCATGTTGACACACAGAAGACGCTCTAACTGAGAATCGAACGGGCAACATCTAACTGTGAGGCGACAACGCTACCACAGCACCACCACCGCAGCCAGTATATGAGTGCTATCAGTGAGCCAGTTAATGACCCCTCTAAAGATATTACTGTTTATGGCTAGCTGGGTTGGTTTCTCAATGATGCCTGAGTGGGGGATAGTGTCAAATGACTTGGCAAAGTCAAGGTGGTTGTATGCACAGATGTCCTGTCATCCAGGTCATTGGTGACTGCCTCTTAGATGTCCATCAGGTTTAACAGGCATGATCTCCCTTTCACAGATCCGAACAATGTATGGTCAAGTGTTTTTAGATTACCAATAAATTTGTTGATACGGAATATGATGATTTACCCCATGGCCTTAAAGATATGGCTAGTCGGGCTAATAAGTCTACAGTTCTCATGGTCAGGGGATGCACCCCATCTGTGCAAGGGGATAACAGTGGCTGATTTCCAGTATGCTGGGATGCAGCCGGTGGTTACACTCTGATTACAAAGAGTTACCAGTGGTGTTAGTAATCCATGTTGGATACCATGTAGGAGACAGCCTGGGATGTTAGCAGGTGCAAAACATGCTGAGTTTGTCACCACAGGGAGGCTATTTCCTACTGCTCTTTAGAGATACACGTTATGGGACAGGTTGTAGGGATGTCATGGTGTATGTGTGGTTGGGATAGGGGAGTGCAGTTGTCACAGAACCTGTCAGCCAACAGGTTAGCTATGTCTACAAGCTCATTATATGCGGTATCATTAAGTATGAGTTTGACAACAATGTGGACCTTTTCTTCTGCATTACTCATGTAACTACACAATGCCTTGTGGTTATCCTTTGTGGAGGAGGCTAATTTTGTCCCATACTTTCCCTGGATTTCAATAAAGCCTACACTAACTGCACAATAAGTGTACACTGTTCTATGTGAACAGACAACACAGACATAACTCACACCTTCTTCCTCCTAATTTTAGTTTTCCTACTGATATTCTTGCAGTTTTAAATATTGACAGGGATTCATAGAGGTTACCATAAAGTGTAGACTACATGTACACTTAGTGTAATCTTTCTGAGTGAATAGAAAGTACAAAAAATGTGATAATTTTATTGAATACATATCCCCTGAGATTCAATAAAGCCTACACTAAGTGCACACATAGTGTACACTAAGTGTACATAATGTATAATACTATGTATTCAATAAAAAATTTTTGTGTTTTCTAGTCACTCAGAAAGATTATGCTAAGTGTACATGTAGTCTGCACTTTGAGGTTACATTTATGAATCCCTGTCAATATTTAAAGCAGCAAAAATATCAGTAGGAAAACTAAAATTAGGAATCAGAAGGTGTGTGTTATGTCTGTGTTGTCTGTTCCTCAGAACAGTGTACACTTAGTGTAAATTTAGTGTACATTTAGTGTAGGATTTATTGAATCTATTTTGCAGGACTCCACAACACTTATTAGCTTGTTTAAGTTGAGGAGGGAGTGCTTCCATTTTAGGGATGCTCCCTCACTCCTAATGTGAGACACCAATGTCTATCTCTTATTGTAAAGCCTGCTAATGGTAGTTGTCCACCAGGCAGGTTTGCTGTGCCATGAGGAGCTTGTTTTGCTCTTGTTAGGTACAGATGATTCAATGCAGTTGTATAGGTGCTTGTATAAAGCATTGGTGTAGAGCTCAGCATAGTTGCCTGTTCCATCTGAGGGGGGTGGTGGTGCAGTCAAGCTATATATACCATCCCATAGGAGGGAATAATCTGCTTTGTTGAACTTTATTACTTTATTTGCTACAGGGGGGTGTCAGGCATGATATTTACTTTGAATGAGACCAAATTGTGGTCAGATGTCACCAGGGAGGACCTCACAGTGGAGGATCTACAGTGGTCACACATATTGGTAAGCACCCAATCCAGTATGTTGTCTCCGGGTCTCCACTTGTGTGGATGTCAACCCACTGGTCCACGGCATTGTAGTTAAGGAAGTTGACTAACCTCTGGGAAAGTGAGTTTGAGCACGAGTAATCTACCCAGTTGGTGGGTAGGTAAAGTCAACCAAAACCATCTTGTTCTGATGTGTCTTGATAGACTCAAGTAGATCCATATAAGCACAATGGGTGTTCTGATTCATGGAGTTGCTCCTGTAGTTGGCAATGGCTTGATTAGGTGCCCTAGAAGCAGTCAATAGCACCTGCATTTTCTCCAGAGAATAATACTGTCTAACCAATCTGGATGTGCATCTATCCTTAACGAATATGGATACACCACCTCCATTACTTCGCACACTCTAAGTTTGAGGTCTGAACATGTGGAAAGAGGTGTGGCCTGGTATGGCTGAGGTGCTCTCCACAGACTTGACCCAGATGTCTGTGACTGCACAAATGTCTACATCTTCCAAGGTGGGGACAGCTTCCAGTGAGTGGAGTTTAATAGTGACATTCCCAGCGTTTAGCAGCATAACCGTGATGTTGTTTGTAAATGGTATTTTCTCATTGGAAAAATTTTCCTTGAGACACCACCTAAAAGGCAGACTAGGGGGTGGCAACAGCCTTGGCCAGTAGCCACAATCCCAGGAGTGACAGATGAAGACCATCTCTGGCAAAGCAATGAAGTTAATCCCAGGCTGAGAGATAGTGGATCCCCTTACAATGACACCACACACTATGGCAATTATTCTGTTTGTATTCAGCCATCATCCTAGGTAATGGTAAAATGCAGCACAAGGCTAAGGGCATATCTGCCTGAGACGGGTTCCCTTCAGAATCTCGAACGGCTGAAAACCGGATGTCATATGGTCGAGACCATATGATCGAGTTTTCAGAAACTTGAAATTCTGAAAGGAGATCTGCATACAGCACGGAATGGGAGATTTCACTTTTCCTCGCTGTAGTGTGATCTCGTAGTTGGTATATTTAAGTAGCAAGGGTGTGAGGGGTGCAGGGGGGCTTGCCCCCCTGCAGAAACATTTTATTTATTTTTTTTTGTTGGATTAATTTCAGGGTTTTGAGCTTTTGAAAACTCGATCATATGGTCTCGACCATATCACATTTGGGTTTTCAGAAATTCGAGATTCTGAAGTGAATCCACCTGAGACATATAGTCTGTCAGCTCAGTCGTGTCTCTGCATACAGTCCCGAGAGGTATGTCTCAAGATGTACACAAAAACAGGAACTATGATGTATTCATAACAGTACCTGATGTTGACAGACTTGAGTGCATGTGTAATATGGCATATTCTGGCACTTCACAGAAAGCCGACCATGACCTTTCCCTTATGTAGCCTGGTAAGTGGCACATCAACGTGTCTCATGATGTAATCACCTATGAGTAATATGTTTGAGTTTGTGTTTTGCCTTAGGTGTTTGACAGAAGAGACAGTGGTGTGTGAGCTATTATGTATACTGTGTTCTGCAGAAGTATGATTATGTGTAGTGAGCTTCTGTATGGGTTTCTGAGGTGTCTGAAGTTTATTTATGTGTCTGGTAAAGACATCTGCATATGTAGCTATGTGTGATGTGGGTTTGGGTAGGGTAGGAGGTGCTCCTTCTAGGCATTTTCTTCTCTGCAGTCATAGCCATTGTTATTGGCCTCTGACTGACTAAATTTACAGAAGACTGCTAATTAGGAGCTGTCATGGAATTGTACACTGACTCAACAGTTATCCAGGATGGGCTGACACAGACATTCAGTTGTTGTCAGAGACGTGGACTAACAGTAAATGCCAAGGAATGCATAATACTATCCCTTGAGAAGTCATCCATCCCTGGTAACTAATGTATTGACAGCACACCTCCAACAGTTGACCCAGTGGTCAGAGACTTATGGACACATAGATTGTGATCTAGCCTCTGACTGTCATGGGTCTGTAATATTTGGGGATGCATTCTATGCTGCATAACCTATAAAGAAAGGTATGGCATGTAAATCTAAGACAGTCATTTTTCCACTGTATTCAGCATTCATCACACTTATCACTGAGTGCAATGCCACCTTTGGTATGTAACTAACCAGGCATATACTAAAACTGTCACATCCACAGAGGTTCAACAGTAAACCAATACACAGTGTACATAACATGTCCTATGCAGACTGCGTCAAGTCCATAACTGTTGTATTCTGTCTCCAACATGCTTTGGAGGGGAGGTGTATGCCTCCTGTGCAGGGAGGTGTCAGATCCCACTGTGTACCTCCTGCATATCCAGGAAAGGACTAACATGAGAACTACCTGTCCTACACACCTACACCTTGACTGTGGTATAAATAGAACATGCTGGAGAGACAGGTATGTAGCCCAGACACTGCACTCAATATGTAACAGGCTGCATGTGAAGAACAGTTCAGCCCTAACACAAATCATGTGCAAGCTACACACGACAATGATAATAATGATGACAAATGTCTCTAATGGACACGGGGAAACTGTAGATGGCTCACCTCACATGTCCCGGCTTGTCCATGTGTTACCTCCCAAAACCCTGCTTACACTTATCAAGGGTATGAGAACTTGTCAGAGTTTATGGATGCATGGCTAGGATAAAATACTCCCTTGTTTTTGTTAGCCTGTTATAGACATATGAACTTATGGAGCCATGCAACTATACTGTTTTACCTTTCTGGTGCTATTTTTCTTCTGTGGTGTTATTCCATCCTGTGCTCTGACATTGATGAGTTTATTGTAGATGGGAACCCATACGTGTATCCTACACAATCCTGAGAGTGAAACATAAACAGTGCCATGAGACACCTTTCATTGTGTGACTACACAGTCATTACAATAGCATCCAACATAACGTACACTACATAATGTGGTTTACACATTACAAATGGCAGTGTAACATATGTGTGACTGACCAGTACAAGTAGCATGTCAACAGCAACAATGAATGAAACAAATAGTTATTAATTTAGATAGTCATCCTGTGCATCAGACACATAGCTTTGTTTCCCTGCATCGATGAGAATAATGACAGGGATGTGGCACAGGTATCATCACTTGCACAGGCTGTTGTATGGAGATGCAGGAGGCCTAGGCTGACCCAATAGGTTGGCAAGTGTGTGTGTGTGTGTGTGTGTGTGTGTGTGTGTGTGTGTGTGTGTGTGTGTGTGTGTGTGTGTGTGAGTCAGAAATGAGAGCATGCAAGATGGACCATGTAAATGTGGCGTATGTGTCTGTAAGTGACCCGAATATGACAGTGGTGTGTGAGTGTCTGCATGAAAACAGCCAAGCTCAGTGCTAGCCCTAAGTGAACATATGTTGGACAGCTTTGAGCCATGCATGTTAGAGCTGACAGTTCATCATCTCCACCTCTGAACATGAGAACTGTCTCTGCTACAAGTTGCACTGGCATCTCCATGTGCAAGGTCAGATGCTGGGCTACTACCTGAGGGTGACTTCTGTCTGCTTTGACTGTGTCCGCCACAGGACCACCCAGGACCATAAGGCTATGGCCTGCAATGTCTTGGTGTGGACAGCACACTCCCCTCTGGAGTGCTGGATGTACTGCCACTATGGCAGGGAGATTGTGCATGGCCACTTGGACTGTCAGCAGATGTAGTTGCTGACCTACATCCACGAATCTGATGCTCAACTCCAACCAGACTTTCCATCACAGACAATGTATGTTCCAAGGCAGATAGAGTGAGATCTGTCTCAGACCAACGTCTTTCCAATGCATCAGTCAACCAATCCAGGGTATCAACA
The DNA here is from genome assembly GCF_019279795.1 of Protopterus annectens. NCBI lineage: Eukaryota > Metazoa > Chordata > Ceratodontiformes > Protopteridae > Protopterus > Protopterus annectens. The sequence goes on from NC_056746.1 coordinate 538,685,687, forward strand.
ATGTGGTAGAGGCAGTCACATATGCTAGACTGTGCTGCATCCATAACCCTGAGTATTCATCTGGAGCTCCTTTCAGAATGTGCCTGTGCCTCCATGATGGCCCTAAACATATGCTGAGTGACACATCATGAACTGTTTGGCTATGGCCATTGTCGACACTCACAACAGCCACAGTAGCCACATGTCCCTGTCAATGTCCTCGCCCCTCTGACTGTCCAATATCTGTGGCTTCAGGGGACTGGGTATGTGTAGGCATACTGACTGTGTACAGTGATAATGAGGGAAGATGAGGGATGTAAACCTCTGTGACAGATTCAGCCCCTGCAACCCCCAGCTGTGCCTCCCTTTGGCCACCATCATTATCAGACTCTGAAGAGGCACTGACTTCAGGTTGTGAAAGGTACAAAGACCAACCTCCCAGGTAACCCTTGATATAAAAATGAAAGCATCACATTAATACCTGCACTACTGTGCTCTGCAGAACTATGTTTCAATGCATGTTAAGCTGTATACACTTCTGTCATTATTACAGACTCCACAATCTCAGATAGTAGGATATGAGGTCATTAGTTTCTAACCCAGATGTGTAGGTATTTCAAAATAACAGCTCTTTAAACTAGAGTCTCATGAGCAATGCATAAATGATGTACTACAGAACTCTGCACAGTTTACAGGTATGGCCATCTGAAAAGTCCTGTCAAAATCAATCACTGTGGTCACACCTACAAGGCCTAGGTATGACAACAGTGTGTAGAGTCAGAACATATCTCCACATTTTTCAATCATGCAGACAGTACATGTATCCAGCCAGCAGGCCTGGGATGACACTTTAGCTAATATCTTGAAGTAAATCTACATCTGTGAGAAAAATGTTTTGTGCTTACCAGTGGCAGGGGCATGACCTCTTCATATTCCTGACGGTCTTGAAAAATATTTGAGGGAGAGTTAATGTAAATGGCACCACATGTTGCAGTATAACACTGGTCAAGACATCTAAATATCTCCCATTTACAGTATCTGCTATGTTAACAGGTATGTGGGTCACAATCTCTGCATGAGCTTAAAACTGCAGGTAACCTACTTCCCCCCAACCCATTAAACACCTGACACCCATGTAAAACTATATACACCCTGACATGATAAATGCTACAGTATTCCTATGTTGAGGCAATTAAACATACCTAGATGCTCCTCTTGGGTTGAAATGATGGCACCCACATCCAAGACATATAGTGTGATGGAAGCCTGGGAGCTATCCTGTGTTGCAAGTTTCAACAGGAATTCCTTGGTGGCTGACAGAGGTTGTTCCGTTGCAGGCTCACCACCAGTGAATTGATCTATACCACGTCTGCTGCCCCTCTGTGTACTGAGTGGATCATGCTGTGGCATGGTATCTCACCTGCTCATATGTGCGATTCTGATGACCCACTGCATTTATGTTATGGACCAGTTCATTCCACAAAGCTTGTTGCTTTTGCCTATTTGCCCTTCCTCTGGACAGCAGGATTTGTTAGTGTTTTCTTAAAGCCTTAGTTATGAGGTCAATTTCTGCCTCAGTGAAAGGTGGGTGATGTCTGGCATGCATATTATCACTTAAAATACAAAAAAATGAGAACATATGTTGGGATCATGTACATGGGTGTACAGTTTGTACAGATACAGCAATTAAGGAAGGCTATCAGTATTCCCCGCTTGATTATACATTTCATATGCAACTGTGTGGCAATCCTGCAAAGGGTGTGGAAGCAACTAGGATAGTGGCAATAGTGACCTATACCTGCTTGTGCTATGACAGATACTCAAATTTGATCACACACCCAATACAGGAGTCCACTTGTAGCGTGGCCCATAGCAGGAACCCCCCCCCATAACATATGTATATAGTGTAATGCCAAAAATAGCTGTGTAGTATTACAACTGCCAACAAAGTGTCCATGGTTACCTGACAGCGTTAAACCCTTGCTGTAGTCTACACCCTCTGTTGGTGTTACACAGCTGCAAATCAATGGCATGTCACCTGTACAGTTCTAAGAAAGGCTTAATGATGTAATCCCCATTCCCCCTAAGTATATTGAAACATATGCATCATGTTGAAAACAAAATGGTTACATACCTGATGGAGTACAGTACTCCTCTTTTGAAAGCTATATACGTGTTGTGACAATGGGTTCAGCATAGAAAGTAACTCTTATACACAATAGTTCCCCTAGCTAGGAGTTTGCCTTTTTAAGATGGTTCTCATTAGCAGGTGATTGCCTCTGAACCAATCTGTGGTTCAGGGATGCTTATTGAAGCATACACAGGTGATTTACAGTGTAATCAGGAAATCCAGTGCAACTATTGAAAGAGATATAGGGCCTCAGAGTAGAATCCATCCCCTTTCTCATATGATGGGGTAGAAATACTGGGGTAAAGATATTATATCAGCACAGAGAGGATGTTTGTAGTAGATATTTATTACATACAGATGTGTGTGCTACAGGCTGCTGCTGCTGCTGCTGCTGCAGACAATAAGCATAGAAGTATAGTCAGACAGGCTGCAGAATGTGGAGGGCAACAATACTTATGAGTAAAGTCCTTACCTGTGGCAGCCTTGGTGTACAGCCTGAGCCTGATTGAGGGAACCCATCCCACAGGAAATTGAGGTATGTGTTTAAGGTAAGTATGTTAGCCAAAGGTATCATTAACAGAGTAAAAGACAACATGTTTGTTTTGTCCTTGAACAAGGTAGGCGGTACATTTTAAATTATGTCAACCATTTAGACAACTGCCAACCCATGTGTTATGTTATGGTAGTCATCTGGAGCTTGTGTGCTGGCAACCCTTGTTGCTAGCACAACCTCCTTATGTGTATGTTACTTGTACAGCTGTACTCATCTGTAATATCAGTAGCAAATCACTGTGTGCTGCAGTCTGATATTACTAGGCCTCATTTGAATTACATAACTTAAAATCCTCTATGAATGCATAGTAATGCATGATCTGACACCCTATGCACTTTCTAGTGTTGTAATAGGAATATATTAACTGTGTTCCTATCTGTAGGCCTTTGACTTCCATCATTGAAAAGCAGACATTCCATCTGAAATGACTTGGGTGCATAAATAGGTGATGAGGCAGTCATTCATATCAGAATTCACAATGGTGATGTATACATGCATGTATTTTAAATGCTAGACACCACTGGATTTGAACCCAGGACCATGTGTGCCAAAAATTAATGTTTTCAAAGCATTTAACAGACTGAGCTACTGAGTTACTGTTATAACAAGTGTATTTGTAAATGTTGTAGATATAACGGCACACTTACATACTGTTACATACCTCATTTACATCTATTATTATGGCTTTGTAGGGATGTATGTATTTCTCCACCAGAGTCCCTGTTGCACACCTATTTTTCCATTAATCTTTCAGCAGATGTATATGTGCATGTTATATATTTATTTGCACAGTTGTCTGCTGTTACATATGTCACTTACATGTATTTATTATGCATCTGGCTTTATAGTGATGTATTCTTATAACAGAGTCCAAGTTACACTCCCATTTTTTCCATTACTCCTTAACCAAATTTGCATGACTCAGTGCAATGCGCTAAAGGAGAACCATACCCACAGACTCAGAAAACATTTTTATTTAATCATGGTTTGGTGTTTTCTGCATTTTAACACCATCCTGGGACTATTTACAGGTTTTTAAATATTTTTATATGTAATTCCTGAGTCTGACCACATGGGGTCTGGCATCTTGAAGTAATTTTGATTGTTTAGTTGGCCTCTAGGTATCCCACAATGTAGTGCTTGTCTGTCAAAAATTGCATCATGCAGGCCTCTTTCTTCCTAATGTTCCTGTCACTGCATTGATTTTACATGCATACACCACTGTCTTTCAGTCAGTTAGTTTTAAGTAACATTTCATGACATTCAGTGACTACTTAAAACACAAACAGTGCAAATGACACAGACCAGACTTTCAAAGTGCTTTTTACTTTTGCTTCTTTTTGGAATGGCTAAATTATAGTCTTTTGTGAAGCCTGAATTGTACTACTTTGATTCATCTCCCATTTCCCATTCACACCTAACTTCCCCCTCTGTCAAAGTGCTAAGGGTAATTTGAGCTGTTACCTGTTGTAATTGACAGCTCACAGCAGGAGACTTGACTCATGTACTGTTTCCTTGTTCTAGCCTTTACTTTCTGTATGGGTAGGGGAAGGACCAGGGAGCTGTGACATCACATCATATGTGGGTTTTTAGGATGGTCGTGGTGATGTCAGTTGGGGAGGAAATTGGCCAGGAAACTACCTGTATTCATTGGCTTTGATGACATTGATGAATTGGAGACTGCAGCAAGCTTTTCCAGAGTGGGATAAAAGTTTTTTGAAAGTGAAACCACCACAGTGCAGTAAAGTACTGTTCTAGTGGAGAGAAACAGTCAATTTAAAATATTTTAGATGCTGTATTGTTGTTTATTCATAGCAGGGATAATAAATAGGGAGAAAAAGGACAGAGACTATAGCTATCTACTTCTTCAACAACAACAACTGTGTACTTTAACTGATTTTTAAGCTGAATTTGGACTGTCATCCCAGAGAGTGGGGTGACAACAACATAAGTGTGTTGTCAAGCCAATTTGACCAAATTGTGTCCAGTGGACAAGTGTGCAAAATAGAAAGCTATGTATGAGATGATATATATTTTTTAGGGACACGTGCCCATTTATTTTTAAGGTGAGAGTGGAATGTTGGGGAAGGAACACAGGTATGTGTAGGGGACTTAAGTTGGGAAGGTGAGGAAGCTTTTGCAGACAGGCAAGACAGACAAGACAACAGACAGAGTTGGTGTGTGACACAAGAGGGGGGTGAACACCTTGATTGGGGAGGGTGTTGTGGAATCCCAGTCCCACTGATGTTAGACATGGTAGCAGTGTGACTCAAGTCCTCACCCATGGGACTGTCAACACTGTACCTTCACTGCTCCTGTGGAGGCAGTGGTTGATGCTGGTGCCCAGGGCGAGGCTGCCCCACCCAGGATGGACAGCATGCTCTCCATCTGTCATAGGCATGCATCAAGAGTTCAGCACAGCAGCCTACACACCATGCCTGTCAGTTCATCACTAGTGACATAATCACCCCCTCCATTTCTACTCCCAGAGGGGGACCACCCCAGCCTGTGAGGCAGAATTGCCAGATGGACCTGGTAGTGCAGGGGTAGCAGAAGGGGCACCACCAGGCTTGAGCCAAGATATGCTGGGCCCCGGTGTTGCAGCTGGGAGAGCCAAGGTAGGTGGATTGCCTGGAACCAGCCTACCTTGTCGCACTGTAGTACATCAAATATAAACATAAAGTAAAAATAAACATAGCCAAACAAATTTTACTATTAACATAACAGATGATAATAATGATTATATGAAAGAAATAGAAAGGAATATAATGAGGAGCACAACAATAAATAACATAAATGAAAGTATTTTAACAACAAAGCAATATGAAATTATACATACGGCCAACGTAACAGGTAGTTACAAATAATATATTAATATTGAATCATAATAATAATTATAATTAATAAATTAAGGAAGAGAAGGGGTGGGGTGAGAGAAAAAACATTAGTAACTTTGCAGGTAATATTACTACACAAACTACTATTAAATACTTCTACATATGTAAGATTTTAGTTGTGAGTACAGTGACTGCTAATATTGTATAGATGATTTTGCATGTACATATCTCTCAGCCTATCATGGGATATTATGGGCCAACCTCTACCAAATGATGGTACAAAAGCACAACTACAGGGAATATTTTTACGTAGTGTGCTCATATATTAGTAGCAAGGTTTTCTGATAACGGATTTGCCATTAAATTGCATTCCAAGTAATGTTATAGATCTGCAAATTAAGGACCAGACATAGGGGGCAGTAGTAATTACATTGTGCAAAAATCATGACAGTTGAAAGGTATGTTCATGTGCACTAATTACACTAGACAGCTGCTCATTTCTCAGTTGGCTGCCATGGGATTAGAACTCACAAGCAGTGACTACAGGAATAATGTGCACTTTATTTGAATATAACGAATTTTCATAGCTGTGCGCTATCAGATTGGATCCCACAAGCAGTGACCAGAAGAATAATGAGCACTTTATTTGAAAACATTAGTTAGCAAAGTACCATCTCCTTTTGCACTTTTTATTGCTTAATGTCAATTCAAGCTGTCTAGGTACTAAGTTATTCATAATAATAATTCTAAGCTAACAGTTTTGTCAGAACAACTTGTGTTACTGGATTACTCTAAATATTATGTTTGCCATATTTTTCATTCACATGTGACAGTTCTGGTGTTGGAGTAGACATGCAGTGAATACAGGAATAATGAACACTTTTTGAAAATATTACTAAGCACCATCTCCTTTTAAACAGATAATGTTGCTGCAGAGGCATTTGGACACATGGATAGCTGTGACTTCTGTTAAATAACCCATATATCCTGTTCATTTACAAGAATAAAAAAGTGTTCTCTCATTTTAAACAGTATAAAAGTATGAAACACAATGGTAATATAGGAGATAGAGTTGTTTATGATAGAGGTCAGGTGGTCACGGGTAATAACAATGAACAACCAGATACTTATAGAAATAGAAACAATCCTGATTATTGTGATTCTATGTTGAAGGGCAACTTGATTTTTTTTAGAAGAACCGACTTTGAGAAGGTCGGAGAGATTACGCAACAGGTGTGGCCCAGTACAACAGAACAGTTATTACAGGAACACAACACACAAGAACAATGTATGGTACAAATAGGAGCATTAGATCTTAGAGAGGTTAACACTTTACATGACTCTTTTGGTTATGGCTATGATTTTAATAGTGATGTTTCTGTTACCTATTTGTTCAACAATGTTACTAACATGTCTAATATTGATATACCTGATGATAGAGTACACAATTTGACTGCTGAGAACTGTTCTGACACTAATGATGTTCTTATTATTACTGAAGGTGGTTTTAGTGTTTACAACTACACCGACATACAGTTTGGAAATTATTTTTTATCTCTTTTTAAAAGAGGTTTTAGATGTATTCCTTCTTTTAAACTTGACATTGGTAAAATTTTAATTAATTTAAAAATGTATACTAGATTATTAATGTATTTTTTGCAAACAATCACTTGGTTGGTCATAGTGGTATAGCACATCTGACATTAAAACGTAGCAGCACATTTATTCCACCAAGTAATCCCATGATTCTTATTTTTGAAAAACTTTGTGAGATTCAATTTAGAAAGGCTTTAAAGAAAGAAAATGTTATGACTGAGAATCTTACATCTGCTGAAAAATTGTGTCTTAAAGAAATTGCTACCTCTGACAATTATAGAATTATGAAGCCAGACAAGGGAGGTGGAGTGGTTATTATGACTAACACAGATTACTATAACAAAATGACAATAATGCTGAATGACACTACTACGTATGAAAAAATGACAAAATATGAGATGACAAGGGCCTATATGAAAGTAGATTGGTTAATATATGAATATTTGATGGAAGGTATTATAACAAAAGATGAATATTGCTATCTAAATGTTGAATTCCCCATCACACCAACTATTTTTGGTATCCCCAAGATACATAAAAACATACAAAATCCACCTTTTAGGCCTATTGTGTCTGCAAAAGGGTCAAAAACCGAGGCCCTAGCATCCTTTATTGATGTCAATTGTAAAAATATTTTTGTTAAACTACCACATATTCTAAAAGATTCTTGGCATTGTCTGGATGTTATCAGACAAAACAATGTCATGAATACTTCTGATTTAATTATGGCTACAATCAATGTGGTCAATTTATTTCCAGTTATTCCTCACAAGCAGGGTCTGGAAATGTTTGAAGCTAGTTTACTAAGCTACAATGATATGGATGCTAGTAAATGTCGGCTTTTAACTGATTTAATGGAAATTGTGTTAGATAATAATTTATTTACATTGATGGGGAATTTTATAGACAAAGTACTGGTGTTGCAATGGGTGCCAGATGTGCCCCTGTATATGCAAATTTGGTGTTAGCCAAATGGGAAAATGATTTAGTGTTTACATCTATATACTGGCAGAATGTTTCTCTTTATCTGCGTTACCTTGATGATATTATTGTATTTTGGAAAGGTGAAAAATCTGTATTGATTGAGTTTATTGAATATCTGGGGACGACATCTGACTTTCTTAAATTCACTAGTAATATTCAAGAGAAGCAATGTGAATTTCTTGATCTTACTTTGTCCGTTGATGGTGATGGTTTTCATTCAAACATTTTTAGGAAGAAAACCTACTCTAATTCTTTTTTACATTTTGATAGTTGTCATCCTATGTATCAAAAAAGAAATCTGATAAAAGGGCAAATGGTTAGATTATCAAGAATTATTAGTGATGACAGTATCTTTAAACATGAAATTGAGATTTTGTCTAAAATGTTTATGGATCGAGGATACCCAAAGAACCTTACTGATACTATTAAAAAGGATATTTACACCAATAGGACTATACTTTACAAACCTATAATCAGATATGGATGTGACAACCTGTCCAATAATAGTGCTAGTTTGGTTAGGTATGATTCCTTTATTTTGCCCTATAATGATACATCATATTTTCTAGCTGATATTATAAAAGATACATGGACAAGTGTTTTTGTTAATAACGCTGAGCTATCTAAATTGTTGGGAAGTCAGCAAAAAATACCTTTAGTAGAGGTAGAAATCTAAAGGACATTTATGAGTCTAACAGTTACAGGAATTTGTATAAAGCATCAAAAATGAGTAAATGTGGTACCTGTCACACCTGTAAATACATTAATGATGGCCCTTATGTAGCAATACAGGGTTTTAATAAGACTATTCGGTGTCCTGGTTACTGTAACTGCAACACTAAGATGGTGACGTACCTGGCTACTTGCTCCACTTGCCCAGCATTTTATGTTGGTAAGACTATTAGGAAGTTAAGGGAACGCATAGTTGAACATGCTAGGGATATTAAGAAACACAAGACCACTAGTTCACTATATATGCATAGCACTAGATGTCCTAGTTTTAAAAGATTTATATTTTTTGTTATAGGTAGAATTCTACACAATATACACAAAGGTGGTGATGACAAGATTATGCTTGAGGCTATGGAATGTTTATGGCAATTAAGATTAAATGCCTGTATGTTACCTGGCATCAATGAAAACATATCTATTTCAAGTATTTTAAAATACAGGTCACATTTTATATGACCATATTTCAATTTTATAATGTATTTTATTATGTATAGTTTATAATTTATTGTATACATATTTTTTATTTACACATCTACATATTTATATATATTGTTATAGTAATTTTTAAACATTTTATAACCATAAATTTATCATGAATTTGCTATATATATTGTATAAAATAAGTATTTAATATTTTAATTTTGTATTGTTGCCATCTTTTATATATATATTTATTTATTTATTACATATGTATTTTAAATATGTATTTTAAACATGTTTTTATTGATATCAAGTGATTTTATACACATTTCTATTGTGACATTGTTTAATTAATTCAATTTTATGATGTTAATTAGTTAATTAAGTGATTAGGAAATTATGTATGTATATATATATATATATATATATATATATATATATATATATATAAATGGCCAAGTTGTTAATTCCTTGTACTCTGATGATGCCCTGATGTTTGGGTGAAAGCGCTAAGTACTTTTTATTTTTTGTGTTGTTCAGTAATAAAGCAGGTTGATGCAGTTGACTGTGTGGGTTTTGTATTCTTACCAGTTTACATTTTTTTAGTTGTTAGGTACTAAGTTACCCTTATAACCTGCTAATTTACTGAGTGCTATCGACAGCATATTTCAGAAAAAAAATTATCAGAAGTCAAGCTTGACCCTTAATCTAGGTATTACTCTACATTTATGTCTGCCATTTGTTGGTGCATTATTTTTCATTCACATGTGACAGTTGACTGGTGTTGGAGTAGAACACACATGCAGTGAATACAGGAATAATGAACACTTTTTTGAAAATATTACTTCCCAAAGCACCATCTCCTTTTAAACTTTATTGATAATGTTGCTGCAGATCTGGCATTTGGACACATGGATAGCTGTCCAGGACTTCTGTTAACTAACCCATATATCCTGTTCATTTACTGAGTGCAATCTACAGCATATTTCAGATAAGATGATCAGAACACAGGCATGACCCTTAATCTGGGGTTTGAACTACTTTGTTTTCTGATATTTACTGGTGCATTATTTATTCATGCACATGTAACAGTTTACTGGTGTCAAGTTTGGAACACACATGCAGCAAATACAGGAATAGTGAGCACTTTATTTGAAAACATTAGTTATGAAAGCAACATCACATTTTAAAAGTTATTGATTTATGTTGCTTCAACTCTGGCATGTAGACAATGTATAGCTGTGTAAGACTTCTGTTACCTTACCCATATAACCTGTTCATTTATTGAGTGCAACCTTCAGCATATGTCAGACAATGAACAAACCAGAACAGTGACTCTTAATCTGGGTATACCACAACATTAACTGATGTTTGAAAGCTATGCTACACAGTACTACATGCTTACTTGCTTTAACATTTCAGGTAGGCAGTGACATATTAATAAAGATGTACGATGTCCCAGGTATGTCATACCCAACTATTAGGACTGCTTACTCTGTAATTACTTTATTGTGTAATTATGTTATGCATTAAGTTATTAATTTGATGTTTTCCTACTTGCCATTTGATTGCCTCATCCTGGCCAAATGCCCTGCATGGGACTGGACAATGTGAGCCCTCTCTTCTGCAGCTATGGTAAGAAAAGCAAACCATTATGCATACTGGTTTTGCACAGATTCAACTTGTATCTTTATAAATTACTAGCAAACATACTTACATATCAGTGGGGTGTGCCCATGCCTAGCCTCTTGCACCCAGTTGTCCAAGGTTCCCCCCTTCATCGTAGTGGTGATGACACTGCTCACCACTGTGGGGGATACCAGTAACACTGGTTAGTTCCCTGGCCTAATGATCCCAGGCCTCAGACTTACACTCTGAACCCTAGTAGTCACCCTGCAGCAGCCAGGGTGCATATTGCAGTACCAGGAGTCCAACAAAAACTTTGGACTCCTGCGCTCCCCACGTTTGCACACAAAAGTGCACTCCTTCACCAACAGCACTAGGCATATCCACAGCCAAGTTAAGACTCCAAAGAATGATGTGAAATTCCCACCTATTGGCCTTTAAACAGGCTGCATTCCTACCCTTACACGTCATGCTGAAACTTTCAAAAAATCGCCCCACCACTTAGCATTGCACAAATTCGCACAGACCATGTGCTAGTGAAGCTTAGCAATGTGCAAATGGGAATAGACAGTAGACCATGTTTAAGCACTGCTTAGTATTACACAGCTTTAAAACCAAAACAAGATTCCTGTATATAACTATTCCACTTCTGCATTCAAGCCAAATCATTTTCTCTTTAAATTTTAATAGAGAAGCAACATATTTAATTGTTTAATTGATGATATAAGTGTCATGAAGTCTGTATTGTGTGTCTCCGTAGTATTTGTCTAAAATAAAAGAAACGAGCAGTGGTGTATCCGGTATTCCTGGTATTACACAGCTTTTCTAAATGTAACAGGTACACTGTAGGTCATGACTCCACCTATCTGTCCATTGGGATAGTGAAGGGAACTTGTATATCTTTAGATATACTGCAAGGTGCCTGTATGTGTGGCACAGCTTTGCTGCTCAGATTGATGCATTACTAAGCACCACAGGAGTACAGCATATGAATACATCCTGTTTCTGTTTTTAGATGTCTAGAGGATGCCTGCTGTATATATAAGGCAAGCTAAGCATAGCTAAGCAATGCGCTGCACCACGCAAACAAGTACATGAAAAAAATAATAATAATTAATTAAAATTGAATATATCCAGCTTCTATTTTTAGATGTCTAGCAGATGTCTACTGTATATTTGAGCAAAGCTAATCATAGCTGCACAATGCGCCACACCATGCAAACAAGCAAATAAACAAAAAATAAAAAATAAAAAAAATAAAATTGCAATTTCATGAAGTAAAATCTGTTGTTCACCTTTCGGCCCAGGTTAATGGGCCAAAAGGTATTGTGCTGTGCTTACCAACTGTCCAGAATTTTTCTGGACAGTCCACAAGTATGGGACAGCCTCTACAGTGTTGTTTACATGGATTAAATATCAATGTTACTGTGATCTCCCTCAACAGCATACCATTATTAATATGCATGGTGCACTGCCGAGGAGGAACTGTGGCCATGTACATGGGTACATAGACTCTTCATGGAGCCTACATGGATTTTACTGAATCCTGGGGATGGTATTTCAGGATGTGGTTTCTTGTTGTGGAGTTGGAATAACATTCTCTTTGGAGATGCTAAATGATTTCATAAAGCATGAAGTGAAGAAAATGAGCATGTAGCTAAGATAGAAAAATAATTTTATTTAAACAAAACAACATGTCCTACATGGACCGACACAAAGCCCAGTCACTATACTCAATATCGTACAGACGACTAGGATGTAACCTGTATTTGGCACAAAAGGCATTCACTGACACATTATTGATGGATTTACTGCACATTAACAAGTCAAATACACACAATACCCCACTCAGGTATCATCGAAAAACTCATCAGCTTGAATGTAAACCCATACATCACAAGATGGGTTGCAAACTGGCTAAGTGACAGAACCCACAGGGTCAGAGTTGCTGGAGCCATGTCAGACTCAAAGCCTGTCACAAGTGGTGTCCCACAGGGCTCAGTCCTGGGTCCACTCTTGTTCGGCATCTACTTTTCTGAAGTACAAGCAAACACAGGAGGGTTATGGCTGACAAAGTTTGCAGATGACTGCAAACTGGGCGCCATAGTCGAAAACACATCTGACAGATATCCTCCAGAAGGGCCTCACAGAAATGGATAACTGGTGCCAGAGCCATGGCCTGAAGTTAAACGCCAAAAAATGCATAGTCATACCCTTCGGGAAAAACAAGGTTACCCCTAGCTACCATATAGGTGGCAATCCACTGAGCACAGAAAAAGTCATCAGGGATCTGGGGACCCAGGTTGACAGTAGCCTTTCGTTTGACACTCATGTTGCTAAAGTAGTTAGGAAAACCTTCTATATCGCCCACCTGATCATGAAGGGATTCACATCTAGATCAAGGAGGTCATCGTCCCCCTGTACTCATCACTCATTAGACCTATGATTGAGTACAATGCCCCGTTCGGAATGTATCTGACCAGACACCAGCTTGAAAGGCCCCAAAAGTTCCTCACCAAAAGGATAAAGGGTCTCAAAAATATGTCTTATGCTGCCCGACTGTAAGAACTCCAGCTCTATTCAGTCTCATACCGCTTGCTCAGAGGTGACCTGTGCCTGACATATAAGGCCATGTCAAACCCAGATTTGATGAATATGCTTCACCTCAAAAAATCTAGATCCCTCAGAACCACAAGGGCGGGAGACTTAAACCTTGACACGGTTATAAATAGAACGTGCTGGAGGGACAGATTCATCACCCAGAGACTCCCTATGCTGTGGAACAAAATCCCAGTACATGTGAGGCAGAGCACCTCACTGGCCTTGTTCAAGAGGAATCTTGACCAATGGATGGGAGATAGCAGATATACCCCAGGGATTACTTCAGTGTCACTGCTTGACAGAGGCACACCAAAATGATAGGCATAGTTTTTATTCAAACTAAAGGGGTGGCGAAAGCCACATAACTATGGGCTAGGCTTATAAATGCCCTTGGGCAGATAGCCTAGTATGAACCTATGAACCTATGAACCTATAAGAAATACTCAGTCAAGGAATCTAAACCTCTTCTGCAACATCAACAAAATGGTTTGGAGGGATAGGTATATCTCGCAGAGGATACTGCTTCTGAGAAAAAGACTCCCCATCTACATAAAATAAAATTCATCCCTGTCCATATTGAATTGCAACTTAGATCTATGGATGGAAAACAGAACTTTTACCCCAGGCCTATCCCTTGTATCACTAATAGACAGAGGCAGCTCCTAAATGCCTTATCCCATGCACAGGTCTCCTCAAACTATCTATGGTATGATCCCATTTATTATCATTAGGGGTAATATATAATTACTGACATGGAGTAGATAAGACTAGTCTGTAATCAAATGGTAGAGGTTATTTTGAAGGCAAAAAGGGAAACTGGCTAGGCTTTAGATGGTTGCTAGCCTAGTACTTACCTATGAACCTATAAATGTATAAAGACAAAAATATAGCAACCTATGTAACAAATTATTCTTAATCAAGTCTATGTTTGCTGTCCTATACAAAAACTACTGTAGTCACAACTGATAAATCATTTTCTTAAGCAATATTAAACTAGCCCAATCCCAATAAACAACAATGGTTCATATTGTTCCTATAAAATAGTAACATCCAAGTATATGCTGCATTAATGGGAACAAAGAAAATGTACTGCAGTAAACAAGCTAAGTATTAACAAACATATATACACATAGCATATCTTTCATCGTCTAAGCAGAAGAAATCTGGATAATACCAAAAATATCAGGAGCACAAAGGCCTAAAATCAGGGACAGATTTTTAATATTGCTCCTATATCTTAGAAAGTTGTTAAAATAACGGGTTTTGCATTAGCATACATTTTCCAAAGGATATGAAGTCTGAAACTTAAGTATCTGTCATTATTCAGTGACTTCATTCCTCAGTGATTTGCCAGGAAAACACAAATTATGTGAGGAACAGGCCAACATGTGAGACAAACATATGGACATTCTGCAACAATCTAGCAGTTGAGAGGTCTGACACAAAGATACCATAATCTGCTACACCACCAATTGCTAATGCTCAGCATAAGAATAGCTCCAGCCACAATTCTGGTTTGTCCACCCATGGAATCAGATATGCAAGGCCTATGACGCTGCATCCTGAATGGTATCCAGTATATGTGTGCTCATCCTACATCCCCAGCTGATGCATATGTGGTCTGCGTTTCGGCTTCTAAATCTCCAGCACTAGCTAGATTCTGTTTCCTGCGTATTTAGTATTTGAGGTGGGGAGTGATGCCACTGATGGATCAACCTGAAGTATGTAAAGGTTAACCCAGGGACCTCAGTGAATGCTATAACTATAATCTCCCATTGCACCTCTGATATTAGACTGTTTATTGCTGTAATCTAGCTCGGCCTAATGTCTAACTGGATTGTTATGTCCTGGGGAGTGGGCAGTTTGTAGAGTGTGAAAAGCTGCAAGCATGACTTTGGATACTGTCTCATACTCAGCAACAGCTGAAGTTTGGAAGAGATAGTATCCTTGAGCCTTTGTATAGTGGACATCAGCTTGTGTATGTTGTAGAGGGAATTAAGCTGAGTACTAGCAAAATGCAATATTCTTTATGTAAGCATGTTCCTACAGTCTTGAAAGGAAGTAAGGAAAGATGCTTTAGAGTCTTATCAGATCTTGTCAGTTGTGTATCTATACCCCTCAACTGTCCACATTTTTGCAGAATGTCCAGATTTTTGCCTCATATTTTTGGTCTGTTCCTCATATATTTTGTTGTTTTCTGACAAACCATTGAGGTTTGAATTCACTAAATAATAATAGAATTTGAGTTTCAGATTTCATATCTTACAGAAAATAAAGAGAAAAAAACCTACTCAAACCAACCAGAGTACACTAGTCAAATGGAAAGTACAAAATCAGCAAACAACACAAGTGTACTCAACACGGAAAGGCAGCAATATATTCAAGCGAAGTCCAATAAAAAGCATAAAATCCTTTAATTCATGAAGAAATGCAGGCAAAAAATGAGCGCTTTCGCGTAACTCGATGTACGCTTCATCAGATTACAAATTACATTAAATTTCATTCAGTTTAAATACAAACCTAGCAGTTAAATTAACTTCAATTAAGCAATTTAATAGGATCCTATCTACTTAATAATATGATATTTGTTTAAGCATAATAATATATTCATATAAAAACTACGTTATTTATACATGTCATGTAGTATTGGATATTCATATAAGGCTCCTTTAAGTAGATAGGATCTGCTGTCTAAAGTCTGAAGAAGCGTCCAGAGTAGACGTGAAAGTGCTAACAACCCATGGAATAAAGTTCTTTTGCTGTTCAAGTATAAAAATTTTTTTATTGATTTTTGCTTTTTTGGTTGATGGTTGGCTTCGATAGTCGTGGAGTACCTGCACCTTGATATTGACATTTTTTTGTTTGGGGACATAGCAGGTACCTTACCCTGAGAGATCTCTGTTTATTTATCTTTATGAAAGTATGTTCACTCACTTATTTGCATTTTTCATAATTACAATTATTGTAGTATTATCAAGTTATAATGTATCTATTTGGTACTTACAAGTTATCCAATATATATATCTCTTAGGATCTAGTATGAAGAGCCTGAAAAGCAGAATGTTGTGGAATATTCTGAATGAAATGTGATCTTACTGAGCAGATGCATTTATATGTACCTGCAACAAGCCATTCAGGAAGCACAAGATAAATAAATTACTTCATCTGAGGGCTTGTGGCCTGCACTAAACAAACAGTGAATGGTGACGCTCTGCAATGCACCCTTTCTAGCTAACACATACTTTGTATTGTGGTAGCAGTTTGAAATATGTGTTTTTGAGGTCAGCAAACTTACAATCTGCTTTGATTTCCTGCAACAATGAATTAGTGTTCACATATTCTGATATCTTATACCTGTATTCTTGGCAACCCTGAGATGTTTCATTTTGTCAAGGTTATGCCAACCTTTGGGGTACTACAAAGAGATTCTGGCACTTTCTGTTGTGGGTGAATGACTAGCACAGCACTTTGATCTTCTGTTTACCTGGCAAAGGGCCTAGTCCTTGGTAAGACTGCGGGCATTCATAATGTCATCTGTACTGTGACGCTTCACTGAGAGTAACCTTCCTGCAGCATTGCAATTAATATGGGTACTAAGACAGGGTGAGATGTCTTTGTTTTAGAACTGCAGTAAATGTTAGCCTTGTTTCATGAATTTTATGGGATATTCTGTTTGTGCGATGAGAATAATATATATATATATATATATATATATATATATATATATATATATATATATATATATATATATACACACACACACACACACACACGTGTGTGTGTGTGAGTGTGCAATGGTAAATACCATTTGATGCATAGTTTCTTCGACAATATATGTTAGTTGTTTCAATTTGCTAGAACTATACAAATTTTGTGTAATTATAATGTTATATCTTAATTAGAATGGAATCAAATTTAGTAAATGAGTATTTCTATTGCATGAGTCTAATTGGTTAAAGACTTTAAATGAAAGTGGTCTATTCTGTGACCATTGCCTAGCAAATAAAAATTTCCATCAAGCTTTACACTGTCACTATCTATTTTATTATTACTGTATGTAGCCTGTTAGCCAGTCAAGCAGTGCTAATCAGGCTATCTTACTCGCAGATCACAAATACAACTGTTATCTAGTCCTCATTCAAGTTGCATCTATAAACTTTTCTTAAATAACAAATTATGCAGTTCATTTGAACTGTATCCCTCAGGTATCACTTTCACTCTCTGTCAAAGCAAATCAGAAACTGGCAGTTATGAATCCTCTGTTTACGTTTTCCTTGTCATGAACAGCTTTCTTTTCTTTACCCTAGCCATTGAATAGTTAGTCACCAGGATGTGAAACTGGAGTTTACAACACAAGCTCATGTGTCTGGATGGTGCAGTTGTGTTAGGAGACCATGACATCCTAACTTGTGTTATTCTTGGTATATATTAACTAGTCTGGGGCACGTAACTTCAGTTTTGGGGTAGCAGATGAAGAACCCATGATTCTTTGCTGCTTACCCATGACCAATAAGTGACTGTTAGCCCCTCATTGAAAGATGCAAATAGAAAAAGGTATTTAACAACTAAAAAAAGGTGGTACTATAGAGCCACCAAGAAGTATTGCCTCAAATTTCAAGTCAATGTGGTTAGCTTCAATTCCGTGGTTTGGCTTAGGTGCGTGACATGTTTTTCGTTAGTAGGGATGCTCATATTCCTGATAGTAGGTTGCCAGTGGTTTTAGTCTCCCCTGTGTGTGTGTGCGTGTGTGTGTGTGTGCGTGTGTGTGTGTGTGTGTGTGTGTGTGTGTGTGTGTGTGTGTGTGTGTGTGTGTGTGTGTGTGTGTGTGTTTAGTTTCTAACAATGGCCTGGAATTTAGAGAGCATACAGATTGTTGCCTTTGATTTTGGGCTGTTCATTACTGGATTGGTGGTTGGCATTCCAGTGAGGACTGAAGTCACTAAATCGTGGCATCCACCTAGGTTTCAGTTCCATATGCATGCAAACCTGTTACTCTGGCAACTTTATATGTTTCTTCAAGCACTGTCTAAAATATGTTTTTCATTTGCACCTTTATCACCTCATTATTTTGTTTTTATTCTAAATTCTGGTGCTAAGAAGTTGTGAGGTATACAGAGTGTATGTTTGTTCTTTATTGAACCTTATTTTTTATTGGACTTTGTTGGTGATCTAGCTACGTTTTGAGTGTGTTCTCCGATTAAAAACAAATATAAGAGCATTATTTGACTATTTTCCAATAGATAAAACCAAATAAACATGCAAATGTGAACCCTGACAAAAAAAAAATCATAAAAGAAACCTTGCAGAAAATAGTCACAAAACCACATAACTTAGTGACATAATTAAGAGCTTTTGTCCCACTAAAATATGGGACTTATTCAGAATACAAACATTCTTTCTCAAACAATATTTAAAACCTTCTAAAAAGTCACATGGTATTTTTAATCCAATAAAAACAAAATTTTAAAATAATTAAAGTACCATTTAATAGATAAAACTCTGTTTGACAAATACATAACATAAATTCCTAAAAGAAAAACTTTTTTGTAAAATAAAACTAAAAAAATAAACAATTATATTTGATAAGTCTTGAGATTAAGAAGGCATGACATTGAAATGTCATTTAACCGAGAGAAATTCCCTGCATTAAGACAAAACTGCCATCATAAGTCTCTTTTATCCAGGGCCACTCCTAAAGGACCACCTCTAGGGTTATTATTCAACTTCTTTAAAACAAACAACTGAAACTTGTAGACAGGGTAACACGATATATGCTTGTAAAGGGCATTTGTCCCCTTTTGCTTACTTATTTTATGAAGGTGTTCATCCACATGCTCTCTGATCTTCCTTTCAGTTTTGCTGACAAATAAACCAGTACATTGTCAATATTTAGCTAAATATATTACCCCTTTAGTTACAGTTAAAAAAAAATAACCTTAATGGGTGTTTCTTCAACCATAACACTATCGGCTACCAACATGTAGTTACACTGATTACCATTTCCATATTTGTAAGTTCCGCATTTCTTATTACCCACAGAGTTGATACCCTTTTCAAAAAAATCTCACCTCATTCTTTTATAAACAGTATGTGGTTTTAGCCCAAATTTATTGAACAGCTCAGTGCTGATAGTAAATAACATCCAATTCTTGTCAACAATGTTGGCAATCGTAGGACTGTCCATACAAAAAGTAGTCACGAATGTTTCTGAAAAAATGGAATTTTACTTATGGATGGGGACAGTCTTGTGACATTATCACTAATAAATTGGGCAGCTTTAAAGTTTATAATTATAGTTCCTTTTCTATTAGACAAGAACATGCGTATTTATTTAACAAAGGACTTACATTTGTGCCAGCTAGAAGGGCTATGGTGACTGATATACTTTCTGACTTTAAATTATTTGTCAGGAAATTGAAGCTTGACAGTGTCTTTCAATCTAATGAGGAACAACACTACTTCTGTCTAAAACATTTGCATGTTTGTGTAGCAATGATGGCTTGGCAGGAAGAACTGCGCAACAAAAAGTATTGTTTCATTCAGACAATCAGGCTGTGATTCAAGTTCTGATTTAAAAATCTTCTAGATCTGTTGGGGTGCAGTCCGTTTTAAAGGTTATTAGTCCTTCATAGCTTATGTATCAGGTTGTCTTTTTCTGATGAATGCATCCCTGATGTTTGAAATGTCTTTGCTGGCAGCCTTTCATGTTTGCAGGTCTCCATATTTTGACAGTTGGCCCCAGAAGCACAAGACTCACTCATCCATATTCAGGACAACCTGGGGATGATTAGTAAAAAGTAGAAAACTTGCTTTGGTGGAATTCCTGGACTTCTAATACCAAGAGAGCTTATGAGTTAGCTCTTCAGACCATTTTGATCTTTTGACTGAGCCTACCACAAAAAGAGACATGATCTGGTCACCGTGCCTTGTAGTGCGTTATATATCTTCCCATTAGTCCAAGAATGAGGCCAGAACAGTCAGACTGCATTTAACAGCTCTCAGTTTGCTGGATAGAGTGACTGGCCTTCAGAGTTTTATTAAGTACTGGCTTGTTGGCAGATTGTTCAAGGGTTATGAAAGGCTCCAGGAAGCAGCCTGTGATTCACTGTGGCCTATTGGGAGAGATCTTTTGCAAGCTACTTTGTGAGGTGTCGATATTTATTTATTTATTTTATTTTACATTTGTTAACCGGGAAAGTCTGACTGAACCAGGTCCATTTTCAGTGGAGGCCCGGGGAGAAAAGCTCCGGCATCAAGTTATACAAATACAGTACATCCAGAATAATACACAAAACAGGTTTCATCATGTATGCTGAGCATAGTAATAAAACAAGAAATTAATAAAACATTTGGTTTCAATTGCTTATCATATCTATGCCCTATGAACCTGTCTGTATATGTGGGTACTTTCTACACTGGTGAACTTCTGAGCTCCTTGAAATGGTGTCATATCTCTATAGTCAATGATGCCATGTCGATTTGGTTGGCTAGATGCATAACTGACCAGTCTGGCTTGGGTTAGCAAGAGATCCTGGACAGAGCTTCCCCCTTTGTTGGCTTATCATTTTTCATTGGTTTTCCAAATCCTGTAATAGTGATATTTTAATATTTGTCTTTTCAAATGGGGCACCTGTTAGTACCCACAGACTTGGATACTTATCCATCAAAGGCATTAGCCATCCAAGGCTTCCCAAATATTGGTTACTTGTTCTTTTCCTTTCATTTGGGTCTTACCTTAGACTTGGCTAGAGAGGTATAATCAGAACATGCAATCAAATAGATTGGCACATCACCTTCAAGAGCATTTTTAGGTTATATTAGGTAGGTCTATTTCACCTTGGGGAGGGGCTTTGTTTAAACTCAACATCTGATTCTTGTTCTTTTGTTACAGGTCGTCAGTGAGTCTTGACATCGGTCCACTCATTTGTGTGGTTTGCAGTTGTCAGAGTGAATGTGGAATGAGGAGACTTCCATTTGGGACTGGATTCCTGCACCTAGAATGTTACCTGAAAAGGTTTTGCTGGTATAAGCTGGGACCAGATGTTACAAGTACTGTAACATATCATATCAAAGTTAAGGCAGTCATGTGTAATTGTCATCCATTCACAGGGTGGTGACACAGTTAAGGCTCCAAAGCATTAGCTTTAGTCCAGAATCTTGAGAGATTTAGTGATGTTCCAACAATTGTATATTGATTAATTTGTAGCTTGGTCAGCTGGGGTGGGACTTGCAACTGGCTATCCTGGAAACAGTATCAAACTCTTAAACCATCAAGTGGCTAGGGCTTTGGGGTCAGTGAGCACTGAAATTTTGCATAATGAGATCTCGTATGATGACTGGAGTATGGGATTCACCTCCAGTATATGTGGTGGGATTTATTCAACTTTAATATGGCATTTTTCTTCAAAATGCTTTAGTCCCATACCAGACCACATTATGTCCATATTACAATGTAGTGCATCTCATGGAGACCTATAGTCAATTTTTCTTCAGAGCACAGAGTTTTAAGCTCTAATAGGATTTATGTATTCCAACTTTGAGGCCTGTTTTATTTGTTAACTTGCAAAGAAGAGAAGAGGGGGTTGGGGGTGGGACATGCTGATCTTGGCTGCAGTCTGATGGGTGGTTGCTGAAAGGCCTTCCCTTAGTTTTATTCCTTCTTTCCTTTCCTTTCCTGAGCCAGTCAAAATTTCAAGAATATGTGAGTCAGCTGTCAAGAATGCTGCACTTAGGCACTGGTCAGGCTATGTCAAGGGGGCATTGATGAGATGCCACTTGTTTGGATTAGAACAGGCCAAACCAGTGTGGTCTGTCTATTATACTATCTGGTCATGTGGTCTGTTCAGTTTACTGAGGCATTTGAGTGACAGTTTTACTGACTTATATGTTGTGCATGAAATGTTGGTATTAACAATGACTTCATGTATGAAAAAAAGTGATGTGGTTATAACAAACTTGTCATACTGGCTTTGATAAGTCATTGTGTTTCTATAGGTTCATATGTTCGTAGGAGGTTTTTAGGATAATGGCCCTAGAGCCCTTACAAACCTAGCCTTATTTATCCTGCGTCGACCCAATTGTTGATGGTTAGGTGATTGAAGTTCACAGAGGTAAGGGTCTATGATAGATAATAACGACTTCTTTTGTCCTTAATGGACATGGGCACCACCCCAGGGGTTATGAGAAGTTTGTGGGATCACAAACTCACTATAACCTAAGAATAAAGTGAAAGTGACTTTGTGCATTACAGAGATTACAGTCTGATGTACATTATCAGCTTTCACGGCTTTTGAAAGCTGGTAAAGCATTTTAGAATGAAAACAAAATGAAACAAGATAGTAGGGTGCTATGTTTTATTGTATGACCTTTTAACAAAATGTCTAACATTAATGTATTTAAATAATTTGTACTGTTATTTTTTCTATACAAGCTTGTGACTTCCCCTGTGGTTTGGATGATCAGTTCTTTCTGTACTGGGTTGAGAAATTTATATGAGCTTTTATTCATTTATTTATTTAATCATCTATTTGTGTGTGTGTGTGTGTGTGTCTGTCTATATATATATATATATATATATATATATATATATATATATATATATATATATATATAGGGTGATTTCTTTCAAATGTATTGTTTATTTTTAGCGGCCAGTTTATGTGACTGTCTATTTAATGATCGTTTATTTATTTTTATTTTCATTGTTGAAATAGTATATGCTTTGTTTTATTACTAACGTGCAGCATTTCAGATTGTTTATTTCAGATGGCTGTTAAACTTCAGTTCAGTTTTAAATGGGGATTGTAGAATTTGTGGCATATATCCGTGGCCTTTTTATTTTCTTAATGTGCTCAGTTTTTTTTTTTAACAAAGATTAGTAAGTCGTGTACAAAGTTTAGTGTTTCTGTGGATATGTTATAGGGTTTATCCATTATAACTACATTCTGTCTAATCATCTAATTACCTAATTGTTAATGTACATTATTTAATATTTGTTCATTTATATTACTGAATGTCTGTTTAAAAAAGTTTGTAATATATTAGAGATTTTCTCCTTGGGCTTCCACTGAAAAGGAGTTTTTGACTAAACTGGGGTTTATTGGAGCTCCTAATTTGGAACATTGGTTATCCATGTCATTGGGGTTTAACAATGAGAGCGAGGACCAACAGGAGCAACCGGCTGGAGGGGTAGCTGATATTTCTTCATTATTGCAGCAATTTGATAACAGATTAGTAAAATACAAAAGACTACAGTTAGAAATTAACTACTTTAAAGAGTGTATCAGCAGGGGTATTGTACCTAAAGGGCTGAGGAGTTGGCAATACCCTACGGGACTGATAGAGGGGTCTGAATTTCATAATGACCTGTTAAAATTATTCAGCAAACATGGCTTAGAGTTATTGGACTTGATTTGCACTCATTATGAAAAGAATGCTGAAGTCTTAGTCAAGGAGGCTATAGAATTGGATACTTTAATAAAGGCTGATGCCGCTTTTCAATGATACAGGTTCAAATATGAGAGGACATATTCAAGCATAGACCAGTACATGGTCAAACATAAGGCTATGTAAGTTAAGAAGCTGCAGAGAGACAGGCAAGCTTATTCTACAGGCACAGCGCACCGTAAACCACCTTCTTCACAAACTAATCCCTTGCAACACAGGAATGGGATTGTTGAATTGGTGCACATGACAGACGAACATGTAGAAAGTAATGATGACTCTAACCATACACATAATACACCAGAACCAAGGAGAAGCACACGTTTAGCAAACAGTAGAACAATACAGAATAATGAGGCAAATGAAACAATGGAGGAAGGAAATTTTCAGAACAGAGCACTGAACCACCGCCCTTATCCAGTACCCCAGGATGGGAGGGGAGACGGGCCACAACGTCAGAACAGCAATACCAATATGAACAAGAGGAACAGGCAGAACAGGCACAGATACTTTAGGGAGAGGAGCAATCTGAACACATTTGTGAGATTGTATATAACTCTGACTGGGACTTTAAAGTATATAACTATACAACAATGAACATTGAACAGAGCTTGGCAGACCTTTTAGCTAAGGGGCAGAGTTTTGTTCCTTCATGTAAATTGGACATTGTGAATACACTTATAGACCTGAAACTCTTCATAAGAAAACTAAATTTTAGGGTGTTATTTGGTCAAGAAAATAATGTCATGAATGAGTATAAATTGGCTAGTACATTTTATCCACCTTTACACCCTACATTGCATCTCCTCAACAAATTTGTGAATTGGACTTACAAAACATAATAGAACAAGGTAACAGGCAGAATATATTTGTCCAGAACATTAGTAACAATGAAAAATTGCTGTTAGAAGGGCTACAACAGGTGGCAATATGTGCAATGCAACCCGATAAAGGGGGTGGGTTGGCAATCATGTTTACTGATGACTACATCAACAGGATGGAAAATTTGTTAAATAGTGAAACTTATGAGGAAGTCTCTAGATCAGAAGTCAATAGAGCTTATTCAAGAATTAAATCTTGGTTAAATGACCTGTTCATTGAGGCTAGAATTAATATAGACCTCTTCAACTATTTAGTGATGCCAGCCCCAAGAATCTCAATATTTTTTGGAATACCAAAGGTCCATAAAAGTATAATAAATCCCCCCATGAGACCATTGATGGATGCAAGGCACAGTATTATGTAATCCCTAGCAAAGGTCATAGATCAAAACTTGAAGAGATATGTGACACAGGAGAGTCAAATTTGTAAATATTCCTGTACCTTCCTCTCAAATATTAATGCATTAGAGTTTAATCCCATTCATAATTTTGTTACAGTCCATGTAAAAGATCTATACTCTTCTATTCCTCATGTAGAAGGAGTTGAATGGGTAAGCTATAAGATGCGCAGTAAAGGAGCACTTGAGGACAAAGTTTCCCTTGTGTGTGAACTCATAGATATAGTGCTAACACAGAACTTCATAACTTTCAACAACAAGCATTACTTGCAGAAAGTTGGGGTAGCCATGGGGTCACCATGTGGTGCCAACCTAGCAAATTTAGTAATGTCATACTGGGAAGGGCATTTTGTGAGAAACAACGAAGAGATTGCCAACTGGATTATCCATTACACTAGGTTCTTGGATGATATTTTTATGATTTCTAATGGGGATGAGAAACAAGCTGCAGATATGGTTACTTATTTTAACAATACAACCCAGTTTTTTACATTCACATTTACTTTCAGCACTGAATCAATAGCCTACTTGGATGTAAACCTTAGGAAAGATAGCATTACCGACAGTTATTGTGCATGAATCTTCCAGAAGGAAACCTATTCCAACACATTTCTTCACTTTACTAGTTGTCATCCAATACATTAAAAACATTCAGTAGTCAAGGGGCAATTAGTAAGAGCTGCCCGGATGGTGACTAGTGATGATGAATTTGTGTTGGAATGCAATAACCTGAGGAACATGTTTAGGATAAGATGTTATCCAGAACAATTAATCAATTAATTGATCAGCAAAGTTCAGGATAAGAGGGCTGGGGGCTTTTATAAACCAATTTTGAGTATTAAGCGTACAACAGGAGGTAACAATGTGGGTGACATGAGTATGGTACCAAGGACGAGAGAATACAGTACCACAGCCCTCATCACTAGATGCTCCAGCTTTATACTCCCTTATCAACAAAAATTGGTCATTAATTATGAATGACAACGTTCTCAGGCATAAATTCTGTGAAGCACCAAGAATAGTGTGCCAATGAGGCCAAAATCTGAAAAACATATTACAATACAAGGCAAAAGATGTAATTACACTAACAGGAATGGGTAAATGTAATATGTGCAACTTTTGCAAACATATGCAGGTTGGCCAATGCTTCACATTGAGGGAACAGAAATATGTGACCAAACATAAGTTTGACTGCCAGAGCAGAGCGGTAGTGTACTTGACTCAGTGCCAACACTGTCCGGCTTTCTACATTGGAAAAACGGACCGCAGGTTAAGGGAAAGAGTATATGAGCATTTATATTACATTTCCAAAATGAAAAAAGAAAGTGCCCTAGCTAGACATGTTGAAGCATTCCCAGATCATACTTTTAAATTTAGGGCTATTGACTGTGTGAATTTAAATGGAAGAGGTGGTCCCGATTCATTAATGTTGGAGAAACTTGAATTGAGGTGGCAGCTTCGTACAGATGCCTGCCATTTTCTAGGACTGAATGAAGTGTATTCCATCCTGTGTATTCTTAAATTGAAAAACCTAGAGAGGTAAACTCATGAAAGGTGGAAGTGTGTTTATACCCTCTGATTGTAGGGTTCTGTTATGCAGATAGAATGGGTCAGGATAAATTATCTTAATATTTTATATTTTAATTCTTCATAGAATGAAATAAAAATACACATGAATAAATAAGAATGCTGATTACGAATTTTAGGTTGAATATTTTAGTAAGGGCATATTTAAGGCATTATTTGTAAATTATTGAAATAAATGTCACAGTTAACAATATGTAGATGTTTATAGGGAAGGGTGTTTTTAAATGGAGGTGTGTGTTAAATGTCACATGACTGATCACTCATTTAAATTTTACATTTGTACATGTCTGTTATCTGAAGATGTCTCCCTATAAGGAGAGATGAAAAACGCTTAATAAAACAGACCTTATATTTTATTTGTGGGTGACCAGTGGAGTGATATCCTACCTTTTTTATCTGTGATACACTGTTGTACTGTTTAAGTTCAGATATTTTAATCTTTCATAATAACAACATTTTTATATTTCTTCTGCACTCCTTCTAATTTACTCATGCCTGCTTTATTATAAGGATTCTGTATTGCTATTTCATACTCTAGATTGGGTCTAATGTAACTTATAAACAATGATTTCATCATTTCAGATTTCCTAGACTTTAGAATTATTTTATACAGCCTACAGTTGTATAACTATCATTAACCAATTGCTTGATATGATTAGAAAAGCTCAAAGCTGGATCTGCCCATATACATGGGTCTTTAAATGAATCTACAGTTTAATACAGTTTTTGCTGTATTCACCCTTCAATCTATGTCTCCCAAATCTCATATGATTAATTTTTGAAGTATTTACCAGCTTGTATTTCCTTTGTTCTCATTAAAGCACTTAGGTCTAGTTGACATATGGTATGGAAACAGTGTACCCTAATTACTGAAGATACACATAAGGTATCAATAAATGACTGGTATTATGTGTAAAGTGTACACAAATAAAATAGTTGGTAATATAGGCAAGATATGTATTTTAATTTTTTCTATTTATTTATGTTTATAGTGATGATATCTTTGTATCTCTTTCTTTCTTTATATATATATATATATATATATATATATATATATCTATATATATCTATATATATATATATATATATATCTATATTTGTGTGTGTGTGTGTGTCTGTAGGGGAGCGCTACAGAATCCTGAAAGCCCAAAATCTTGAAAGATCAAAATCCTGAAAACTCAAAATATATTTATTCCAGCAAAAGTACATACAGAAAGAAATAAAACACAAACTATATTACTGTTCTATAAGTATAAGCAGGGGGCAAGCATCCCTGCACCCCCATGTGGGGGCTGCACCCCCACACCCCCTGCTACTTAAATATATCAACTCCAAGATTGCACTTAGTGTAGTGAAGTGCAATCTCAGAGTTTATATATTTAAATAGCAAAGCCCCCCCCTGCATATAGTTGAAGGGTAATATATTTCTGTATGTACTTGTAGTGGAATATAGTAATTGTTGGTATCCTGCGTGTTTTCAGGATTTTGAGTTTTCAGGATTTTGAACTTTCAGGATTTTGGTCTCGGGATTTTGGTCTTCAGGATTTTGGGCTTTCAGGATTCTGTAGCGCTCCCGTCTGTAGGTATATTTAAAAATGGCTAAACATCCACATGTTGATGTTGCTAACATTGACAAAAAATAGTTGAAAAAAACACATTGACATGTAAATATGCATGCTTCTACACATAACCTTTGAGCATGTAACTACAAAATTATGTTTTATTGCAGGGGGCTAAGCCCCTCTGCATCCCCCATGTGGGGGACTGCACCAACCACATGCTCTGCTAATTATATATTCCAACTTTGAGATCACACAATACCAGGGAAAAGGCATATTCCCCAAACGGTGTAATGTAGTGATCTCACACAGCTGTTGTGTTGACAAAACAGCTGTTGACTATACTAACAGATGATATAAGCAATGACCCCCATATACATATCTCTCTCTCTCTCTTGATATATATATATATATATATATATATATATATATATATATATATATATATATATATATATATATATATATATATATATCTATATATATATATATATACAGAGAGAGAGAGAGAGAGAGAGATCTAGATCTAGATCTAGATATATATATATATATATATAGATATATAAATATATGTGGATATTATAGGTTTGATTGATGAAAGCAGTTGTTGGCCAAATTACTAAGAAACTGTCAGTGGTAAAGTTGGTTAAAGTATGTTACAGGCAAACTTCAGGAGGTCAACTGTTACATAAATCAAGACTTTTCTCTTTCTTTGTGATTTTTTAACTCTGGAGTTAGTATATTTAAGTATTTAAGTGATGGGGTATAGGGGTACAGCTTTCACATCGGGTGGGGGTTGTGGGGGACAAAATCTTATATTTAAAAGCAATTTCTTTATCGTTTATTGGTGATCACAAATGTAATACATTGGTTTACATTTGTGACCACTTTATTTAGATTATTTTCACTTATGATAATGGTTATCACCTATGAGGCTGTTTAATGTGCTTTCTGTTGCTTAAGCTCATCTGCAATAATTTATATATATATATATATATATATATATATATATATATTGATATCATTTTGAACCACAAATGATCAATCCCAGCAAATTGCCATGAGAACTCAAAAGCTAAAACACCAGAAAACAACAGATTGGAAAAAAAAAAAAAAACAAGCATTTTCTTTTAGTGAGCCACTAACCCAACCACTAACTTTGGACATAATTTGAATAGTGGTAGTGCTATGGAAAAGGTTTTTTCTAAGATAAGGAGTAGGACAGGGGACAAGGCAAGGGCAGGTTTATGGTTAGGGTTAGCGCACATTATTAAGGTGGGCAGGGTAACCTGTGTGTGTGTGTGTGTGTGTATGCATGTGTGTGTGTGCGTGCATGTGTGCATGTGTGCGTGTGTGCGAGCGTGTGTGTATGCGTGTGTGCGTGTGTGCGTGTGCATACGTGTGCGTGCATGTATGTGCGCGCGCGTGTGTGTGTGTGTGTGTGTGTGTGTGTGTGTGTGTGTGTGTGTGTGTGTGTGTATGTGTGTGTGTGTGTGTGTGTGTGTGTGTGTGTGTGTGTGTGTGTGTGTTTTTCAGATTATGCTATTTATTCCAGCCATCATTTTTTGTTTTTGTTTGTACTTGTTGTTTATTAGTTTTCTGGGTCTTAGCATTTTTGGTTCTTTTATTTTCTGGCAACCTTGATCCTTTCCTTTTGTCAGTTTTTATATATGACAATTTGGTACAACAGTTCATGATAAATAGGTTCATAGGTAGGTACTAGGCTATCAGCCCTGGGGCCTATATAAGCCTAGCCAAAAAGGTTCCCAGGCTTTCACCACCCAAGAAAATTATTTTCCTGTGCCCCTGTCAAGCAGTGTCGCAGAAGTGATCCCCAGCATGAATTTTCTATTTCCCATCCAGTTGTCAAGAGTTTTTTTAAAGAGGGTCAGTGAGGAGCTTTACTTGACTTGAATGGGTAGTTTGTTTCAGAGTATGGGAAGTCCCTGGGACAGGAATCTATCCCTCCAGCATGTTCTGTTTATTGTGCTGACAAGGTTTAGGTCCCTGGAGCGTGTGGTTCGGAGAGATTGGGATTTCTTTAAGTGTAGCATGTCCAACAGCTCTGGGTTTGACATAGCTTTGTATGTTAGGCAGAGATCGCCTCTGAGTAGGCGATATGCGACAGAGTAGTCTGCGTATGGCATCATTATTATGTTATTGTTTTATACTTAACTGCATTATAGTAAGACTAGGCTATATATGTCTGTTAAATATAGAAGTGCTTTTGGGAATAAAAACTATTATGGAACAAACAATGCTGAAAACAGTCTCTCGTCTGGTCAGGATAAAACAGACGAACATTAGTTGGATCAGTTCAACCAGCTTTAGTACACACAAACACATCATGAATGAGGCTTTGTAACTTAATTTTAAATAAACTTATACACAGACTGACTACTACACTCATAGATGTTAACACTCTGGCTGCTCTCTCAAAATGGCACTGCTGCCTACACATGCTCAGTATTTATATGCACGTGCCTACATCTGGAAATGCTTCTTAAAGGTGTACACATACACTCTGTTCTACATCCGCCCTCTTTGAGAAATAGTCCTTATATTAAATGACAGTATACAATGACATGCAATTTACGGAAGTGATCTTTTGACATGCAATTATACAGAACTAATTATTTGACATGCAGTCGTACAAAATAAGACACATATAAAACAATCATGTCCAGGTTGCTGTATATTTTACACTAGGTCTGGAAATACGACCTGATCATGTAACATAAAAGTCAGAACTGGATCTAACAATGGGGACTGTCTTCAAGGAATGTTCAACTTTGAAGACAACTGGGACATCATCAGGAGCCCATTGTCAGGGTTGCTCTGAGATCTAGAGTCTGTATCACAGGTAGAATGCTGCAATATTGCTTCTGATACAGGAAGAAGATGCCTTAGGTTTCTCCTGTATTCTATGCCCTCAGATTCCACTAAGTAGGATCTTGGCTCGGCACATATACCTCTCACTTGATCAATTAAATCAAAGCCTTTCGCAGTTTTCATCCTCACTGTCTCTCCTTCTTTCAACAGATGAAGAAATTTGCTCATTTTATCATAGCTGGACTTCTGAGAAGAATGCTTCTTAAAAAGTTGGGCTTTGATTGCTCTGTTGTTTTTAGCATTAGGCACCAACAAACTAGAACTGATAGGCAAGGTTGTTTTGGTCTGTCTAGGTAGAAGTCTCTGAGCAGGGCAGCCAAGTAGGTTATCACGAGGTATATTTCAGAGATTAAGTGAATTCAAGAAGATATCGGTATTGTCATACTTTGGCCTCTCTAGTAAATGCTTTGCAGTCTGTACTGCACGTTCACCAAGGCCATATGACTGTGTGTATTCAGGACTACTAGTAACATGAATAAAGTCCCACTCTTTTGCAAATCTCTGAAACAATTGACTGGTAAACCGGGAAACATCAGAAATAACTTGTGTGAACTACCATGGACCGAGAAATGATGTTTCATCTTAGTAATAACAGCACTGGACATTAGGTTAGGTAGCAAATCGATTTCAAACCAGTTCAAATAAAAGTCTACCAACACTAAGTGATGCTGATTGTTTCACTCAAATATGTCAATAGCTACTGTTGACCAAGGTAGTTCAGGAATTTGCCTTAGCTGCAAATGTATGTAAACTTAGTATTGTTGCACACTGAACAAGAAGAAAGCACTTTATCAATGTCTATTGATAGACAAGGCCAAAATACTAGTCCTCTCTCCCTTCTTTTGATAAAATCAGAACCTGGGTGTCTACGATGCAAAATCTGAATGTATTCACATTGTAAGGAAGTAGGAACAATAACTTTTGGACCTTTGAAAATGATACCATCTTCCATCAGTATCTCATCTCTGCATGGAAAATAAGGTTGCACTTCTGGCGGTACACAAGATTGCTTTGATGGCCATCCTACATTGATGAAGTGGTTGAGATTTTGCAAAATAGGATCAGTCTTTGTATGAACTCTCAGCTCATCAAATCTTGTGATAGAAAAATTATGCACTTCCATGACATCAAAGTTAAAATTCTCTGCATCAAGCTGTTCCATAGTATTTCTGGGTAATCTGGATAAGGTATTAGGCAGATAAAGAAGTTTACCCTTTGTATAAACCATTTTGAAATTATAATTTTGCAATTTGAGCATCATTCTTTGTAGTCTTGCTGGAGCTGAATGCATAGGGTTCTTTAAAATAGTGACTAGAGGTTGATGGTCAGTTTCTATCTGAATAGATTGGCCATAAATAAACTCATGGAACTTCGAACATGCGAACAAATTTGCCAAAAGTTCCTTCTCAAATTGAGCATACTGCATCTCAGTTTGGGTAAGAGTTTTAGATGCACAGGCAACAGGTCTGCTCTATTGAAGAATAACTGCACCAAGACTGAGCTTTGAAGCATCACCAGAAAGAACTACTGGTTTGTGGACATCATAGTATCCTAATGTAGGTGGACTGGTAATTTTCTGTTTAAGGTCATCAAATGCCCTCTGATGTTCTTCTTCCCATGACCAGGTGACATTTCTGCATGTAACCTCTCTTAAAAGGTGCTGATAACTCACTAAAGTCAAGGATAGATTTGCCCAAATAGTTAACCATACCAAGAAAACGTTGTAGGGATTAGACATTGTCTGGAGCTGGCATTTCAAGAATGGCTGCTTGTTTAGAAGCATCTGATTATAAGCCTGTACTGGTAAATAAATGACCTGCATAAATAACTTCTGGCAGTCTGAATTTGTACTTCAGAGGACTGAGCTTTAAATTCACTTCATGCGGTCCATCCAGAACTTTCCTGAGATTTCTGTCATGCTTTGCTTCACCATTGCCTCCAACCAGTAAATCAACTATTATTGCACATGGGTAGCCTGAAAAAAATTGCTCCATTGCACACAGAAAGACTTTAGTGGCAGAATTTATTCCAAAAGGCATCCTGAGGAATCTGTATCCATCAAATGGGGTACTAAATGTAGTCAGTAGTGAAGATTTGCGATCAAGCATTACAAAATTAACTATTTGGATCTAAGACAGAAAAAACAGTGGCATTTGGCATGAGGGTGGCAATTACCTCGACTGTACACATAGGATGATGAGGTCTATTTAATGCCTTGTTCAAGTCTCTTGGGTCAATGCATATTCTGATTTCATCTGAAGTTTTCTTATGAGCAGCTACCATGGAAGGCACCCACTCAGTTGGTTCTGTGACTGGACAAATCCCACTTTGCTGCACCATTTTGTTTAACTGGACCTTGACTTTGTCCTGCATAGCTATTAGAACTCTTCTTTCTGGTCTGACCACTGGTCTGATCTCTGCGTCTACTTTCATGGAGTACACAACTGGAAGTTTGCCTAGCTTGTCATCAAAAACATCAGCATACTCCAAGAAAATAGTATCAGTAAAGCTGGAATTAGGACTTCTTTGGTAAAAGAAAGCAGTTTCATTCTTAAACTGTCTCTAAGACCTAATAATAACTGCACAGGTCTTCTAACTACATAAAATTGCAAGCTGTAACTGCTCCCAGCCGAATAGCATGAAAGTACTACTGAGCCTTTGGTTTGAATCTCTTCACCTCTATAAGTAACAAGCTTCGCACAACTGCCCAAATTAAGTTGCTCACCAGCCCTCACTTTAGCAAATGTTTCTGCTGACATTATATTACACTTTGAATCAATGTCTACTTTGAGCTCTGTGGGCTTACCATTGATCAAGACAGTGCAAAATACTTCATTCTTTGCCAACAAATCTACTGCATTAACCTTTTCACCGACCACTGATACATCATCTACATAGAAAGTAGGGTTGCAACTCTCTACATGATCAACTTGCTTTTTTGAGTGACCTTTGTTAATAACTGAATGAGGCTTGCTTGATTTACAAAACCTTTGAAAATGGTTCCATTTTTTACACATGTGGCATTGCTGATCAAATGCTAAGCACTTCTCTCTTTTAAACTCATGATTGGAACCACAATCATGACAGTTAACAATAAGACTTGACTTGGGTTTAGCTGACTCACCCTTACTCTCAACTGAGCATGCACTTTTTACTGAGCTAGTCTTGCAACTTGCAAGAAAGTTACAGGTTTTCCCAGGTTGACCCGCAGGGGTTACAGCTGCCATGTGCTTAGGCCTGTTTCTGCTTGCCATGTGTTGTGTGCTGTCTATGCTTGCTCTAGAGGCTGCTGAAACCACGCTCTTATCACTTGCAAGCATACTTGTGTGCCTTTCTGTGAGCTCATGGATTTGACAAATCTCTATGGCTTTTCTTAACATTAAATTACTGTCATGAAGCAAAATCTTTCTCACTGCAGCACTATTAACTCCACACACAAGCCTGTCCTTTATTAACTCATCTTTCAAGTCACCAGATCTGCACGTTTTAGCTTTATTTCTCAAGTCAATGATATAGGCTGCAAAAGTTTCATCTGGATTTCGGTTTCTTGTATAAAATAAGTGCCTCTCTAATGTAGCATTTTCTAGGGGTTGCACATTTCTCTAAATTTGCATTTTAAGCACTCAGTCTCATCCCTTGATTCAGCCGGTACCACAATATGGCAGTTTCCCAGTCTCCTGCATACACTTCTGGCGCATACACAAATGAACGCTCTATTTCAATCACCTCTAATCCAGCTAAGTTAAGCAAAATGAATGCCTTTGTATGTGCATCTTTATCAGAAAAAGCTGCTTGTATGAAAATATATTCCTGCTCAAATACTCTCCAATTCTCTGCTATATTATGATCAAACACAAATGGACTTGGTCTGTGAAATGCTTTTGCCATAGCAACACACAGTGGTGAAGGTGCTTGAAATTATGCATGAACATACACAAATAAATATATATGCCAGAACTTTATGCTAGTACTTGTAATTATGCCCAGTAGCACAGCAAACTCTTTGAAATAACTGCACTTTACCAAATAAATCTCCGTAGCACAAGAACACTCTGAAATCACTGTACTTTGTGAAACCACTCCTTATCAGTGTAAGAAATACTTTGACATGACTGCACTTTGCAAATAAACTGTATACAGCAGAAAAAGCTCAGAGTAAAAAACACTTTGAAATGAATGCTATTTGCAAATAAACTGTACACACAACAAAACTCTTCAAAATGGCTGCACTTTGAGAAATAACTCTGCACAGTGTAAGAAACACTCTGAAATGGCGGCACTCTGTGAATAAATGTACACAGCACAAGAAACTTTTCGAAATGGCTGTATTTTGACTGCACTTCACAATATAACTGTACTTTGCACGCAACAAACTATTTGAAATAATTGCACCGTAATAAAGCACACACTCTGCAAACACTTTGGACACTTTGAGATACTGTGAACAACTCTAGTTATACTTTGAATGGCTTTGGTCAATGCAAAATAGTAGTTTTTGCCCAAACACAGTCTTTTACTAAAAAAACATCCAGTTGCCTTCGTCTTTAAGCTTATTTTGCCCTTTTATTGTACTCGTTATGCCCGTTTAATCATGCTCATTAAACTTTTCTTGTACCATGCTCGTTATACAAGGCAAAGGTAAATCTGAGCCCTATATGAATATCTCTGCTAGTTTTATCAGATATCATAGTTTTAAATTTAGTTTAATTAATAATGCATTCTTTGCCTTTTGTTTGATTAATAATACATTTTGTGCTACTCGTTTGATTAATAGTGCATTTTGTGCCTTACAAATGCTCCGTTTCTTTTCTGTGCCAAATAAATCATTTGCACACTTTTTCATTACCTTAAGTTAATTTCTGGCAGTTTTTTGTTTGTCTGAGCTCCATTTCACTCAACCTGTTTGATCTGCCTTCACCTTCAACTCTGCACCTCATGACTTGAAGAAGTTGCTCTCTTAATCCTGGTTCTGACACCATGTCTGGTCAGGATAAAACAGACGAACATTCGTGGGTTCAGTTCAAGCAGCTTTATTACATACAGACACATCAGGAATGAGGCTTTGTAACTTCAACTTATATAAACTTATAAACAGACTGACTACTACACTAATACATTTTAACTCTCTGGCTGTTCTCTCAAAATGGCACTGCTGCCAAACGCTATAAGTCTAAACATGAAACTGCACTCATTGCAAGCCTTCCTAATCCTGGAAAATGCTGACATCTGTGTGGTCACAGAAACCTGGTTCAAAGCTGTGGAGAGCATGTCAGCCTTACCTGGTTACTCATCCTATCATACATTCAGACCCTAAACTGTAGGTAGTAAAGCCAGAGGAGGTGGAGTTTCAATATATATTAAAGACATACACACCTCCAGGCTGGTCAAAAAGTATGACACACAGGAGACACTCCAGGTGCAGTTAACTATTGACAAGACCCCTATACAAATCATAGTGGCCCCCAAATCTGACCTAAGATGCCCAAACAGCCTATCTAGACCTCTTCAAATCTATCCAGATTCAACCCTTTACCCTGATCCTGGGTGACTTTAACTACCCAAACATAAACTGGAAGAACTACTCTTGCCAGAACACAAATGCCCAGAGATTCCTCGATTTTGTCAATGCAAATGCTTTGGAACAGCTAGTCAATACCCCACAAGAGGTGATAATATCTTGGACTTGGTATTAACCAACATGAGTAACCATTGCAGCATTCCTGCAATATCATCCTCCCTTGTAAGATCCGACCATAAAGCGGTCACGTTTGTAGTCACCATCTCCTCCGACCCCCCTCTAGTTAGGGCAATCAAAAAAATTTCTCCAAAGCTGATTACAGCCTCCTGAGGGATGGTATAAACAGTTTTACAGTCCTCTCCCCCTCTCTAGGAACTGGCACCAGTATCCAAAACTATAGCAAATTACTATAAGAATATTTATATAGATGCATGGAATCAGGAATATATGACAGGACCAAATCATCCTCGGTAAGGAAGAGTAAACCTGTCTGGTGGACATCTGCAATAAATAAACTCTATAACAAAAGAAAACAATTGCTGACCAGGACCAAGAAGGAGCAGGTGCACAATTGGAAGCAATCTCTCCTTAGCCTAAACAAGCAAATAAGAGCACTAGTGAAATCCTCCAAAGCAAACTTTGAGTCCAAATGGGCCACATCTACCAGAAACAATCATAAGGCCTTCTTCACATATGTCCGTAATCTCAAAGGTAGCATTCAGATCTGTTCAGAACTGATGGTCAAAGACACCACATATACAAATGCTGTAGATATAACAAACTTGCTGGCTGACAGATTCAGCAAAAATTTCACCCCTCTGTCCCCCCATCAGTAAATCAGGACATTCCCAGTACCTGCCCCCCTTCCCCCTTATATCTAGGGATCAGGTTATCACTGCTCTCTCAAAGGCAAAAAAATACAGCCTCTATGGGACCTAATAACATCCCAGGCTGCATCCTACATGAACTCAGGCAGGAACTTGCAGCACCATTAGGCAACCTATTCAACCAAAGCCTGAGTACTGGTTTTGTCCCAGCTGAGTGGAGGACAGCCACTGTCATCCCTTTACACAAAGGTGGAACTTCCACTGATCCAGGAAATTATAGACCCATCAGCCTAACTAGCCTGATCTGCAAGGCCATGGAACGGATTATCATGGACCTCATTAACAAGGACATTGGCAACCTCCAAACACTTGATCTCACACAGTTTGGCTTTGTCAAGGGGAGGTCATGTCTGTTAAATTTGGTTGACATTTTTGAGACAGTCACCAAAGCCATGGATGAGGAAAAGACAGTGCATACCACCTACCTTGACCTGGCCAAAGCCTTCGATACTATTCCCCACTCAGGCATAATAGATAAACTCTCTCAACTAGGCATCAATCCTTATGTTACCAGATGGGTAGCTAACTGGCTCAATGATAGAACCCACCTAATCAAAATAGGGGAAGCCACCTCAAGCAGTAGACCCGTATCTTGTGGCATACTTCAAGGTTCGGAATAGGGGCCTGTGTTATTTGGGATATACTTTTCTGAGGTACAGGCCAAAACCAGTGGGCTATGGCTGAACAAATTAGGAGCTGTTTTCAATCCCTAGTGAAAGGGACATCATTCAAAAGGGTCTCACCCAAACAAATGACTGGT
The DNA here is from genome assembly GCF_019279795.1 of Protopterus annectens. Classification (NCBI taxonomy): domain Eukaryota; kingdom Metazoa; phylum Chordata; order Ceratodontiformes; family Protopteridae; genus Protopterus; species Protopterus annectens. Next base: position 538,724,071 of record NC_056746.1, read on the forward strand.
GCCAGAAATATGGCCCCAAGCTGAATACAAAAAAATGCATCATCATCCCCTTTGGGGAGAGAGATGTCCCCACAAATTATCACATAAATAACAATGTTCTAAACACACAGTCAGTTGTGAGGGATTTGGGCACCCAGATTGATAGCAGCCTGACTTTTGACCACCATGTTGTTTCCATTGTATGGAAAGCTTTCTACATGGCCCACCTCATAAGTAAGGGTATCTCATACAGGGACAAGGAGGTCATAACATCCCTGTGTTCTTCCCTTATAAGGCCCATTATTGAGTAAAATGCCCCATTCGGCATGCACCTCACAAAGCACATGCAGCAGCTGGTTAGACCACAGAGGTTCCTCACCAGGAGAATTCAGGGCCTCAAAAATCTACCATACACAGATAGGCTAAAAGCCCTATGTCTCTACTCTGTTTCATACAGACTCCTCAGAGGTGACCTCTGTCTGGCATAAAAGGTGGTCTTGGACCCCGCCTTGATGGGACTGCTGCATATCCACAAGTCAAGCTCTGCTCGAATAACCTGCACACACATCCTCAACCTGGTCTGTGACATCAATAGGACTTGCTGGCGGGACAGATTTGTGTTCCAGAGACTCCCCATCTATGGAATAGACTCCCTCTCCATGTCAACCAGAGTACCTCTTTACCCCTTTTTAAGCGCAATCTAGATAACTGGATGGGAAATAGAAAATACATCCCTGGGATTCCACCCATGTCCCTGCTGGACAGGGGCATCGGGTGCTGATTTGTCTATGCATGTGATAAACTATTGGCTAGGCTTATAAGAGCCTCAGGGCCAATAGACTAGTAAATTCCTATGACCCTATGATCCTATGCTGCCTGCACATGCTCACTATTTATATGCACATGCTTACATCAGGAAATGCTTCTTAAAGGTACATACGCATGCTCTGATTTACAAAAACCTTTGTTGATCAGGTAAGGTAATGACAGAAATTAGGTCCAAAGAAACAAGTGGTAATGGCACACATACACACAAAAATAAGAAATATGAAAACATATTTTTCTGGTAGAAATGGTATATGCAAAGCATCCTTAAATGACATTTCCATACGAATATATATAGCCTGATAAGCATGCTTCTAGGAGTGAAATACTTATAACTGTTCACTCTGTATTGAAGGGCTACATAATTTTATCCTTAAAGAAGATATATTTAACACAAATGTTTCAACCATATCAACAATAAATTACATTCCAGTGTCTTAGAAAATCTTCTACCTAGAAATAGTAAAGTGGGGTACATAGTTTACATATTGCACAAGATAATTCATGTTTGAAACATACCTTTATCAATTTTATTCATAGTAAAGGAATTATGTGTTAACTTGACAAGTTTTTCACGCCATCAGAATTCCTCCTCATACTTATTACTTTTTACATCTAAATTAACTTCACCGCAGCTTTCTTTTTATCTATATTTATTTATTTATTTATGTAATGCTTGTTGACCGGGAAAGTCCGACTGGGTGCATGCCCTTTTCACCAGAGGGCCAGGTGGGAAAAACCCCAAACAAAATGGTACAACTAAATTATACAATACATAAGCTCAGACAGTATTGGTACATACAAGGATTAGAGGATATAAATAGAGATATTCAATAGACAGAACAGTTGATTATACAAGAAAGGAATGGTGGGAAATAGATATTTTTCTTTGTTTAGATAAGTATGACTAAGAGAGAAGCAAAATGTAGAGAAGTACAGAAAGAAAGAAAGACAAGCTAGGCTGAGTTACAGAGGAATAGACAGGGGATCTAGAGAGAGAGAGAGAGAGAATATGGAAGGGGAATTAGAATGCGTATACTACTCAATTTTACTCACCAACTCTCTGCGTTCTACTCGTATTATTTCCTGTCTGCTTTCAACTCATATATCTCACACCACCTGTTTCTTATTTCTCCTAACTATAAATGTAAAACTGGAATTTGACATTTTAAACCTCACTGTATATGCCAGCTTTTCTTGTATTAATATGTGTTGAGTCAATACTTGACTGGTTGCAAATTTTCTCTAGTTTAGCTGTGTTTCAATTCTGCACATTGGTAGTATAGCATTATTTAAGAATATAGGATAACACAGCTGTAATCACATTCAGTACAAATGAAATTATATACAAGGGTAGTATAACATTTTCTAACAATAATTGGATTACAAAGTTAATAGTACATTTAGCAGTTCAGTGGTATGGCGTACAGGATTGATAGATAAAACACAGGATAGAAAGTATGGGGGCAGTATCTCATTAGAGATAGGCATTCAAGGGGCTGAGTGCAGGAACAGTTCCAGGAGGAAGATAGGTTAGTGTGCAGAGAAGTTTTGAAATGGTCAGTATTTGGGGTTGCTCTGATTGCTAATGGAAGAGCATTCCAATTCTTGGCTAAAGAGTACAAGAAGAGAAGTTGGCCTGGTGGCAGGTTAGGTTTGTGAACCTGAAGAAATTGCTTATTCTCTGAGCTAAGGGGCCTATTTGGGAGGTAAAAAGTGAAGACAGAACTAAGGGCAGGACAGTCAGAGGGTTTAAAGATAAGTTTGTGATCAGTACCAAGTTGCAGATAGTCAATGTAGTTTGGAAGTTCCAGCCATTTTAGGGAGAGAAGAGCAGTACAGTGATGGGAGAAGTTTTTGGAATTTGTTGTGAATTTTGCAATTTTATTGTAATAAGTCTCGAGCTTGGCTTGTAGAGTGGTTTGGAGGCTGGTAAGTAGAGGGGTGCTATACATTAGGGAAGGAAGTAGGTAAGTAGAGGCAAGTGTTTGTCTGGAAGAGGGGCTAAGGAACTGGTTGTGCCTATAGAGCATTCCAAGTTTCAGATGTTTTTTTTTTATGTTTTCTTGCAGGTGAATGTCAAATTGTAGTTGTTCATCTGTAGTTACTCCCAGAAGTTTTGTGTGGTTGAGAATTTCTGTTTGTGTTTGGGAGTAGATATTAAACATGGATTTGTCCAACAGGATTGACTTTTGGGGGGTGAAAAGCATGATCTTGGATTTGTTAGAGTTAAGGGCTAGGTGTTTTTAAGCATCCAGGATTCAAAGATGGAGAAGGCTGTTTGGGTTTTGAGTGGAGTTCAGAGATAGAGTCAGCTGTGCAGACAATGGTAGTCATCTGCATATTGGATAAGGGTCCCAGTGGTCATAGATGTGTGGAAGTTGTTAATGAATATATTGAATGGGAGGGGACCAAGTATGGAGCCTTGAGGAACTCCAGTAGATATGTAAAGATAGGAGGAGATAGAGTTTTGCCATTTTATGGCCTGTTGTCTGTCTTTTAGATAGCTTGAGAACCAGTTGAGAGTGGTGGGGGAGAATCCACAGCTTGAGAACCAGTTGAGAGTGGTGGGGGAGAATCCACAGTTGGAGATTTGTGATAGTAGCAAAGGGTGGGAAACTGTGTCAAATGCTTTTGAAAGATCTAAGAATATGACAGATACAATTTTCCATTATGACAAACTCTGTCAGTAGTATCCAGGAAAGAAATAAGGGCAGTTGTAGTACTGTGGGAAGGTCTGAGCTCATGTTGTGTGGAAGGCAGGAGGTGGTTTTGAAGTAGATGGGGCATTAGCTGAAGGTAAATGCACTTTTCTAGGATCTTAGAGATTGGGGACAGGATAGCAATAGGCTAAAAGTTAGAGATATCATTTTTGTTTTGCTACTTTTGTGAAGAGGGAGAATGAAGGCTTTCTTCCATAATTTGAGAACATACGATTCTTGGATGGATCTGTTGATTTGGATGCTTATAAGAAATACAATGGCTTCAGCTGCAATCTTTAAAAATGCTGGGAGGGGGGGTAAATTTCCAGGAGTGTTAGAGCAGGGTTTGAGCTTAAGAAGTAGTCTTTTAATGGTTGTGGTAGAAATGGGATTTATTGTGAAGTTGGGGGCAGAATGGGGGTCAGTTTAGGGTGGATATTATATTTGTAGAGATGGGGATGGTGGGGGAGGTTTTTTGGTGAAGAAGTGTCACTTAAGCTGTCTCTGCCATGAGGGAAGCTGGCGGAGATGGCTATTGAGTTTATAAAGAATGAGTTAGAAAAAGGCAATTTCATGAGTAGGTGTGTCAGGGAGAGTACAAGGATTGTTTTTTGTGCCAGGGTTCAAGATGGATGAGATGGAGTTCCAGAATTGTTTTGGGTTTTGTTTGAGGTTGGAGTTCAGTTCTGTGTAGTGTGGTTTTTGTCATTGTGCACCTATTTTTTTACTTGATTACAGAGCTGTTTAAAGTTTGTCAAGGTGTCCTGGATTTTGTTAGTTTGATAATTTTTCAGGTTTTATCTCTAAGATGCATCAGATATTTAGTTGGCTTGGTTAGCCAAGGAGCATAGTTAGTTTTGACTTGTTTCATTTGGAGTACTGCAAGGCTATTTACTGTGTCCAGGAATGTAGCATTAAAGTAATCTACAGGATTGTCTAGTGGGAGTATTTTTAATATATGCCAGTTATGTTTTTGAGGATATCAGTAAAGATTAGAGGGTTGAAGTTAGTTTGGTTCCTTGTCTGCTTGTATTGGTGTTGATTTTGGAGGGCTGAGTGGATGTAAGCGGGGAGGTGGTCACACAGAGTGCTTGGAAGGGTGCCTGCTTCAGATATTTTATTGGGGTGGGAGACCAAAATCCAGTCTAGAGTGGATCCTGGAGTGTTATCTTTGTTAGGTCTAGTAGGGTTGTTTATTAAATGGATAAAGTTGAATAGGTTGATACTCGGGGTATGGGAGTTAGAGTTCAGGTTTATCCAATTGATATTTATGTCACCTAGGATAACAGTTTTCTTTTAAATGCTAGATGAGATCTAGGTTAGAATTTCTTCTAGTAGATGGATATTTTTAGCATGGAGTATGCAGAGAGCTATGATACAGAGATTTATGTAGTTATTAATCTTTAGGAGAGCAATGGTAATGTCTGCATTTGCAAATTGTTGCATGAGATTTGTGTAAGGTACTATGTTGAATAAGTTATGAAAGATTAGTGGTACTCCACCTCATTTTTTGTTAGGTCTGTCAGATCTTATAGTTTGAAAGCCAGGGGCAAGGAATTCAGAGTCTTTAACGTAAGCCAAAGGCTCTTGCTTTGTGGGAGTTTTGGGGTTGTGTTGGTGAAAGGAATTGATAGTGTAGCTTTTTGGGTTTATATGGATCCTATTTATGAGAGGGGTAATTTTTAGTTTGTACTGGAAGAGGGGGTTTATTAGATAAAGGTTGGGAGATATGTCGGTGTAGCTTATAAGGTTTGCAGGATGTGAGGTGGAGGTGGTGGAATAATGAGGTGAGAAGGGATGGGTTTCAGAGCAGTGAGATGTAATAGTGGACAGAGGAGTATGGAGAGATGTAATAGTGTTAGAAGATGTGTATTGGATGATTGCATTGTAGGGTATGTACAGGAGTGGTAGTGAGGAGTAGAGTTGTCTAGTTATGACAGTAATAGGTGAAAATTTTGATTGTGATTGTGTAGAAAGTAGTATAGTGTTATTGGGACCTTTGAAGTAGCCGTGTGTTATGTTAGAGAGTTTAGAAGGTGGGGTAAGGGTGTAGAACAGGTTTTACTGGGAGTAGAAATAGGGGAGGTGTTTTGAGAAATTTGAAGGAAAAAAGTAAGGTATGGATTGGCTGAAGGTAAATAGGGGGAAGACATACTGATATTTAAGTTTAGGAGAAGTGGGGGTGGGTGAAATTTGGGGGAAGGGTAGGGGAGTGGAGTGAGCCCTGGCATAGTGAGGGTGAACGGTGCGGGTAATAAAAAAAAACTATCATTAAACAGTGGTGCGATAAGGTAGGTAACAGACGTTCCTGGTAAACAACTAGACTGAGTTCCAATTAGCTAACATGCATGCTAGGTACAAAGTCTTTTAAGGTGGGAAATAAATGACCACTAGTTAGACTCAAGGAAAGCTGGCAGATAATGAAAACAAGTCTGCCAACCAATCTACTGCAGTAAAGTTTTACTACTTTGTGTTATAAGGATTGTTGGGATGTGAGAAAATATCTAAGGAGCTATATGAGAATCAAGTAATTGCCATCCCTGGCTGTGTGTGTGCCAGTTTAAGGAATTCTTGCACTTATAAACAATTTAAGGTTTCTGTGATGGAGCACCTACACTTAACACTTGGAGGAAGCAGTTTCCTGTAGGTATTTTCTATGTGCTCCCGATCACACTATTACAGGGCAAAATCCAGAAGACATGTCTCCTGATTGAGAGAGGCAGGAATACAGTTCAGAAAAAAGTTAAAAAGTACAACAAAAAAAAGTTAATACTTGAAGAAAGCAGTTTCTTGCAGGTATTTTTTATGTGTTCCCAATTACACTATCAACTTAACTTTACTTGTTCTCTGTTGTATAAAACTGCCTATTTTATAACTCAAGCTTTTCTCCCCAGGCCTCCACAAAAAGGGACTACCACAGCCCAGTCAGACTACTCCAGTCAACAAAAGCAATAACAAACTAAATAAAAAAATAGATAAATAATAAAAAGTGGGCTTGTAGAGTGGACTGTTTCAGCCACAGTCTAGGCACAAGGGAAGAATAAATACAATATGTAGAAACAACTGGAGAAACTATGACATGGGAAGAAAATGCAAACACTAGACAGTTACTAGTGTAAGAATAGAACCCAGATCCCGGAGCTGTGTGGTTGACATCTTTTTCCTGAGTCCCAGTATTGCTAGTGGTGAGTGGATTATCAAATTGTCTTTAGGCTATCAGATAAAAAAATGATTATTTTTGCTATCTATCCTAGGGCTGGCCTAAAGTTCAATCAACAAGCATTTACGTTAAATTAAATTTTGAGATATAGGGGCCATCAAAAAAATTTAACCTTTCTTGACACTTGGATACACTTCTTGGGAACTGACAAATTACTTTCTAAAAATGGGATACACCTCTTTGACAGGGCAAGATGATTTTGGCCAGGGGAACATGGGGTCTGAGCAGTCATACGTAGTAGGATAGATTACTATGAGTTGGCTTTACACAGCTACACAGAAGTCTAGGAGATTTATTTTTTAATAAAATATTTACAATTAATCAAAGGAGCTGTAGTATCTGAAATTTACATAGATGATAGTGATGTTAGCTAAGCGCCTGTTTATAATCTCATTATTAGCAGCAAACATAATGCAAACAGAGGCTGAGAAATGTCCACTTGTATTCACAAAGAATACAGGCTTGAAGGCTAAATCTAAGTTTTTATAATACATATGGTCAAATTGTATCTCTGGAAGTATCGTTGCACCTTTTAAGACTACCATACTGTCTTTGTATAGATCACCAAAGTTAACAAAGGAGTGGTTACAATATTTTCTGGAGAAATGTACATATCAAAAAAATTGACACTGATGACACTGATAACTATATAATTACAGATCTTCATTACAAGAAGAAAATATTGATTGCTGGGTCTGTTGGAGATCTGAGGGACTATTTCTTGGAGGATTGAGAAACATTAATAAGTAGTTCAAAGTCCTGCTAGATTTGTCTCAGTAGTGGGTGTGTTAACAAGTTTTTTAAAGCTACAAGGCAGTAAAATATCTAATGCTACCCCTTTAGCAGGGCCAGATCACAACTATATAATGTGCTTCTTTAATGTGAAAAGCCACTTGGTATTTCTTGGAGGATTGAGAAACATTAATAAGTAGTTCAAATTCCTGCTAGATTTGTCTCAGTAGTAGGTGTGTTAACAAGTTTTGTAAAGCTACAAGGCAGTAAAATATCTAATGCTACCCCTTTAGCAGGGCCAGATCACAACTATATAATGTGCTTCTTTAATGTGAAAAGCCACTTAGTATTAATCATTACGCATAAGGAGGAAGCAGAAACTTTCCTTATATGGTACTAAAATAGAGCTGACTGGACTGGACATAAAGTCAGCTCAAGCAGGTCAATTTTTCCATCTGACTTCCAGACTCTATCTGCTGTGGACTGCCGAGACGTATTTTTGAAAAAAAAAAAAAAGCATACACATCTAGAAAAATGTATGTGTCTCAGGAAAAAAAAAAGGTAAATTAAGGAAAAAGGAAATGAGCTTGCTGCATTGTCTGATGATAACATTGCCAAATAATGAAAAAAGAACAAAGAATTATGTGAATAAGGGAATCTAGTACAGGCAACAAAGACATTTTGAGACCTGTCCCTTAGTAATACAATAAGAGTAGGGGTATGATATTGTTGAAAAAGTATGAGAAGCCATATTTGTTTGTGTCTTTCGGCTTTTCCTGGTTAGAGAATTTAGCCACAGTCCGCCGATAATTTAATGATTGTTGATTTTATGTTAGGCTTGCCAGCCCTGACGCCAACCTTCAACCTTACGCCCAGGTTCAATGTCTCCACCACACAGAGCATTAGAAGCCATATAAGTACCATAATACAGGACTGGATAGCTTTGCATATTCCTTTGACATTCAGATGAACATTTATGAGAAAGATGCAGTCCACAGTCACCTAGGTTTAGAAAAAACTAATGAATAGTTAACAGAAAACTGGAAAAAACTAATGAATATTATTACAGACCTAAAAGGTAAAAATGGCAGTGGAATATATAATGTTTCAGATTTGAAGCTGAAACAAATACAAGCTGAACATTTATTTGTTTTAACTTTACATTCTATTCTTACATATATGTTTAGACTATACTTGTGAAATTTTAGTCTGCTGGATGTCTGGAAGTTAGCAATGATTGTTAAGGTCTATACAGGAAAAGGGTAGAAAACATCTAGGAAATGTGTAGACCTATTTGTTTTTTAAGCCATCTTGGTACGATATTGGGAAGAGAGATCGGATAAGCAATATACAATGAAACAATGTGAGGACATATGTATAGCTCACATTATATGTCTTCATGGTTAACATGACTAAGAAGGGACATTTTGATTTTTGTTAAGCATATTTTTGTTAAGTGCAGTTTTATGACCTGTGCCTGGTATTCAAGGTATCCTCCAACCCATTACTGGTGGATTTACTGCACGTAAGCAAGTCAAATGGCATCAGAAATATTCAGTCTAGGCATCTAAACCTCTTATGCAACATCACTAGAATGGTTTGGATGGACAGGTATATTTCACAGAGGATATGACTGCACCCCATACACATAAAATAAAGTTCATCCCTGTTCAGTTTTAAGTGCAACTTACACCTATGGATGGGAAAATAAAACATTTATCCCAAGAATGCCCCTGTACTACTAATGGACAGATTCAGCTCCTAGATGCTTCATCTCATACATATAACCCCTCAAATTATCTATGGCATGATCCCAGTTATTCTCATTAGGGGCAATATATAATTATCGAACAATGGCTGGGTAAGGCCAATTTATAAGCAATGGAATAGGTTATTTTGAGCACAGAAAAGGAAACTGGCTTAAAATGGCCCACAAGTGCAGTTAGTCTAGTACTTACCTATGAACCTATGTCTGTGAGGCTTGTTCATTTCTGGAATAATGTTGCCTTAGTAAAATGTGTAGGCCTATATTTAGTGGTTTTACTTTTGGACATGAGCTAGATATTCAATCAGATTAGTTACTTTAAATCTATAAATAAATGAGTGCACATGAAAATAGTCTGTTCTCAGCAAACTACAGCAACCTATATCACTTACTTGAAGAAAGTCTATAAGAAAAATATTATGGCAAAATATATACCTTTGAAGAAAAGTCTGTAACAAAAATGAGATTGCAAAGTATATACCTTTAGTACTTCAAGTCACTCCTTATCTACTTACCTTCCAAAGTATCTTCAAATCAACTTGTATTATACTTCTGCCTCATTGCTTCCAACTCTAATTAACTCTTTATTCACATATGCTTCCGTCAATCAAAATTGACATATGCTTCTGTCAACCAAAATTTACATATGATTCTGCCAACCAAAATTTACATAGGCTTCAGTCAACCAAAATTGACATATGCTTTTGTCAACTAAAATTGACATATGCTCTGGTCAACCAAAATTGATATATACTTTGGTCAACCAAAATCCACTTTTACTCACTAAAAACACTCACTTAGTCTGTCTAATAAATACATATATTTCTTACTTAACCTTTATAGGGAATATGTCTAGGAAATATATTAAAAGATTTAAAGATCATAGCAATTTATTTAACTTTCTAAGCTTTGTTTTGTATTCTGTTTTGCTAAATGTATATCTTTTTAGAGCATGTTAGTAGGTACTACTACCTAGTTAGTAGGTAGCACTTCTTTAGGTACTTTAATTCTTTAGGACTTTTTCATGTTCTATGTATGAATATTTTATGTTTTACATCTAGGATGAGCCCGAAATAGGTTCTTTTGGATTTGTGCTCGACCGCAGTGAAAAAATTTAAACAAACAAACAAATAAATGGTTAGGAGAATTACATGAAGGGTTAAATGAAATGGACAATTTTGTCCATCAAATAAATTCCTGATATCAGGTACACCATAGGGATAGTTCTTGGGCTTTCTTATTTTTAACTTGTATATAAGAGATAGCTCAGTTAGACTGCAGTGGTGCAGAGGTTAGCATTGTCGCCTCACAGCAAGATGTTCTCCCGTTCGATTCTTGGCTGGAGTGCCATCTGTGTGGAGTCTATATGTCCTCCCCGTGGTTGAGTGACACTTAAAAACATGCAGGTAGATGCATGCGTGAATGGGCATGCCTTCTTTGAAGGTTGGGCATCAGGCTGGCAACTTGGCATCGTAAAAATCCACTGCCAGTCATTAGCGGACCGGAGTTCCGCTGTTGCGATCCCTAACCGGGAAAAGTCAAAAGACTTTTTTATAAGAGATAGCTCGGTTACACATCTTGTCAGAATTCAGGGAAAAATTTCAATCTTTTCTTTAGTTATTATGCTTGGATAAATTCAAAATGAATAAGCACTTGTTGTTGTTCCATGCCCAAGCTCTCATGTGTATTGAGAAATCAGTTACTGTTGCTTTGATGTCTCTTGGTAGCAGCTAGTAAGATAATCATCAGAAATGGAGAATAATACTTGTACCTCCTTTCTCAGAATTCTTACATTTAACCACAATTGTATGTGAAAAATAAATTTATTCTGTGAATGGCAGCAAAACAATCTACTATGAATTTTACATTTTGGCCCAAACTGGTACTATTATTAGAAAAAACATGATAAGAATAATTTACATCTTTTTTAAGAAACTAAGTTTATTATGACTCCTGTTTTTTTTTTTTTTTAATTTCTATCCACTCTTGGTCCCTATTGCCTGTTGATCACCAACCACCTCCTCTGTAAATCAACTCATTCATTTCCCATCATCAAAGTGACAGTCAGTTGCGAGGAGCCATAATTCAGACAGCCACCAGAGGTGGTTCAAGGATTTTTAGTTATTCTCTCTCCAGTCTTAAACGTATTTATCTGGCAAGGCATCGGGGAGGACTGTGCAATGGCCTGACTGTGGAGGATGTCCCCACATTTCTCAAAGGGATGTTCACTTCAAGCAGCTCTGCCCTCCCCAAGTGGCATGAAAAGGGTTTTCCCAGTCTTCTCCAGGAGATGATACTGCCCATGCTGCCTTTGAGTGTAACAAAACCCCTCCCAACCTCCAAGAGACCAAGACTGCTAACTAAAGCCTTGTCACTTAGTTTTAACTGAGGCTCTATCTCTCATCTCAACTGAAGCAGACTCAGTTTTTCACTTCTGGTGTTATTGAAGGAAATAGCTTAGATGATTAAGGCAATAAGCAGTTAACAAACTGCTTTCTGTAGTCCAATGTTAGATTCTCAGCCTCCATTTGTCTACTGTGTAGCTTCCAGCAAGTCATGTAACCAAACAGTGCTTCCAGAGTTTCCAAGAAAAATGAATACATGGTGAGTCGGCTCACCTGGATAACAAATAAATAAAATACTGTAATACCACTTGAGCACATAACATACAATTTAAATATTGCTAGAAACAAACTTTGTTCAGTGGGCCTGCCTGGTAAGCAAAAAAATAAAATAATGTGAAGCCATTTGAGCATATGAGACATAATTTAAATAGTGATGGAAATAGAGTCAGTTGTTTTTGTTTTAAGTTTATTACATAAACGTTTTCTGTTAACAACATGCTTTGATATAATTGCAGCTACTTAAATGTTATTTGAATGAATATACAATATTTAAATGTTTTAATTGAATATAATTTGATGATTTAATGATTAATATTGTTTCAACAATAAAAATTAATAAAATATCACCAATGGCACACCTTATGGCTCTTTTCTGGGACCACTTCTATTTAGCAATTACATCTATGATGATTTATCAATTACATCTATGATGACAAAAGCAGCATTAAGCCTTTGACTGACTAGGTTCACAGACAGTAGGAAACTTAGAGCCATCATCAACTCTTCTGAAGACACTCATATCCTCCAAGAGGGCCTACCTCAGGATGTTATGATCATGGTGTAAAGTGGAATGCCAAAAATGTAGCATTGTCCTGTTTGGGAAACAAGAAGTCTTGCATACCTGCCTTAAACAGACACTATCAAGAGAGAGTTAGGTATCCTTATGGATAGTAACCTCTCCTTTGGCTGCTATTCTTCCACTGTCAGTAGGGAAGTCTTCCACATCAGCAAACGAATTACTAAGGGTGTCTTCTCTTAGTCCTAAGTGATCATCATTCCCTTTTATTTATCTTTCATCAGGCAAGAGTATAATGTACCCTTCAGCATGCACTTTTGCAAGCACCTAAATCAATCTGAACAAATTCAGCAATTTCTTGCAAAAAGATCTTGTGTATGGGCTCACTAAGTTACTCAGAGCATCTAAAATATCTGTCACTTTTCTCTGCCTCCGACACACTCCTGTGTGCTGATCTATGCCTTTAATTTAGACAGGCAACTAAAATGTCCCTATTTTTGATTAATGCTCCTATTTTCAGGCTTGATATAGGATGCCCCTATTCTTGATGGCATGTCCCTAATTTCAATCTTGATTTATCCCTTCACATAATTTTCTGAATTCCCCTCATTTCATATAAATTTTTAAAAGCTCGCTAGTACACAGAAAACCACACTACATGGCAAATATACTAGTGTCACCAATAAGATGAAGAAAGAGGGCACACACCTTACAACTCCATTTATCTAAAGTAAAAATAAATGATCTGGTGTAGTAGAATTTTGCGATACAGTTCATTAAAGTCTATGGATTTTACATGGTCTCTTTGATAGTGTGCTTGTATTTTCCATTGGTTTTGTCATTCTCTGTTTTTCATTAATTACACTGAATTACTTGAGAGAAAATGGATTCTACTTCTAGATGCCAGACATTATCCAGGTATTAATGATATGGTTCCTTTGAAACCAGTGCAGATTTCAAAAAGTCCATGACATTTTGCATGCAGTTTTTTATATGTTTTTAAATTATATTAACTGGTCTTTGTCTAGAAACTATGAAAGTATGAATCCTTTGAAAAGGATAAAATTAATTGTTATAACAAATGAAATGGTTTCATCTATTTAGTTGCACTTCCAGTTATCTGTCAAGTTATGCAAATAACTTTCAAATGTCTGGAATTTTGGGGCTGAAAATAAGGGGGTGCCATGATTTCCTGAGTGGCCCCTTTAAATTTTAGTTTAGTGTCTACTTTTGGTTTTATTTTCCATTTTCTTACTGATGTCATCATGCAGCACCAGCACATACCATGTCATCATCAAAAGGCAAGGATGAATGTGATGATGTCAGAGCTATGACAGCATTGGGAGTGAAGGGGAAGTAAAGAATAAATAAACAAATGTGTTACCTACCATGCAAGATATGCATGTAATGAACTTTGTATAGGTGTCACTATGCAATATAATATTCACACAATGGAGGGAGGGCTTCTGAAAATTTTTAACTGAAGTTGTTTAACCCTTTATCTAGTCAGACATCTAGACAGTCAATAATGGAAAGGAAAGGAAAGGAAAGGAAAGAAGATCAGACTCCCAAGTGGCAACAAGCCAAGACTGGTCCAGAAAGGAACAGAAAGCAGAAATAATTACACTGATCCATTCATCCCTACCACCAAGATGAAATCTAAGTGGAAAGTAACAAAGGCCAGGGAATGCGTGGACGTTCTGGGTTATTTTAATGAAAGATAGAGCGCCATTATTCAGTCTGCAGTGCTGATACAAATGTTTGCACAGCACCAGAAAAATAAGTTAATTCATTCACAGAATATAACAGCAAAGTAAAGGGTGAGGCAGTAGCTTAGAATGGTAGAGAATGTAAGAAAGTAGCGGTCTACTGATATAACAACAGTAAAGCTTGATACATACAGAAACACTTCTGCCTAACCGGATCTGAGTCCCTTTGTGATGCTGCATTTGTGTTATTTTTTAAAACAAGAGGTGAAAGTTTAAAAGGGACTGTGGATGCAATAATTTGCCTTACAGTGCAAGCTCATTTAACGTAACAAGTTGATACTCTTTAAAAAGTGAATCATGGCAGAATATTTTCTTGACATGATTCCAGTTCACAATATAAAACTAATTGCATATATCAACTTGATCAAACAACAGTTAATGCAAAAGTGAAAGCTGCAAGGTTATTTGAAGTATCAAAATATGTTACATAATCAGAATATGTTACTATTAATGTTTCTTTTTGTGTTTTACCATGCCTAATTGAACCTAAACTGGAAGAAAGGTTTGTTTGGTGAAGTAAGCTTTACTATAACACTACTGAAAGTGTCTGAAGCATTTTAAAGTTTTCTGTTTCTTTAGATTCATAGATTAGTACAAAGCTAACTGCCCTTGAGAGCCATTTTAAGTCTAGCCAATTACCCCTTGTGAGACTCAAACCCTGCTCCTTGTGTTTGTAAGGCAAACACCTTAACCATTAGGCCACCCTCCTTACCTTAGGAATATGGACTTAGCACTGTTTTACATATTGCTTACTGTGACTGTACTCCACTTGCATGACCCTATAAGGTGTGGCCTGCTCTAGTTGTTGCTTACTCGTACCTGCTAGCAAACATAGTGTTTTTAGTTTTTTGAACAGTAGTCACTTTTCGTACCATTAGTAGGCTTGTAATGTAATAATTTGATACAGCTGTAATCACACTGCTATGCATTCTAATGTGCATCAATGTTTTAATCTGAGCTGTTCTTTTTTTAAATTTCTGACATGATATCATAACAAGCTAGATACAACTGTATAATACTGAACTTTCAGGTAGTACTGAAGTAGAATTGTTGCTAGAAGGACAGGACGAGCACTTTTTCTATTTTAAGGTGTCCTCAGTCCTTATCTACATGTAATGCGGTAATCGCTAGCTAGGCTCTCCTGGAAAAGTATGACTTTTGATGGAAATGTTACACATGCTTTATCTGAGTTATTTTCATTGAATATTAGACCTTTTTCTGTGTCAATGCACTTGTACTTATTTTTTTTCCTCCCTCTCTATCCTGATTTTCCCTCCTTAGCTTCCTGCCCAGCCATTTCCCAGCTGCATCTCACAGCGAGACTCTGCAAAAGTGGTCTACTGGCATTTTGGGTCCCTTCCTAACCTAATAAGAACAATCTCTTGCAATTCCAAAGAAAAACAAAAGAAAAAGTATGCAAACTATATTTTGCTGTTAGAGTAGCTAAACTGAACCATATAAGCTGACACCTCCTTGCAAGCACATTACCTGGAACGCCATCCATCCATTAATTCCTTAGCTCTGCTCTAATAGATCCCCGTCTTTCTATTGTACATCCCAGCCCTCCCCTCCCCCAAGACCTACAATCACAAACCTGGCTGTTTTTCCCACTAGTAAATAGAGTTTTCAAGCTTACCAGTAGCCCCTGTATTAACTTATTTCCAAGGTGGCATCTGGCTGATTGTTTTTCATTCAAGCGTGGTACTGCAAACCTTGATGTAGCCCTGCTCCATTTGCCCTTGCTATGCTCAGGCTCACGCTGCTCCTCTACCCACCCCTATTCCCACCCCCCAAATCATTTCCTTTATACTTATCCCACCTTCAAACTCCACCCCTTCCTGTTTCTCAGATACATCTCCCTCCTGCCTCTCCCACACCTCTCTTACATCAGACTTAGACTCTAGCTACTTTAAGATTGGCTACCTCATTACTTCTCATCCAAACTGTTGCTTTCCCCCATCTATCCCTCATACACCCTCCCTTTAACCTGAACTTCCAACCTCCCTCTTATCTACTGCCTCTCCCCCAACATGCTTTTCAAAAGTCAAACCTTTCTCTTGTTACCCCCTACTCCTTCTTTATACCCTCACATCCTATCACTCCCATCTAATACAGCCACATTTCTACCCTAGTAATATTAATAGCAATTCTTTCATACAACCCCTGCAATATTTCCCCATATGCTCATCAATCTTTCCTCTAAACACTCCCCTCCCTAAAATCAGGGTACCTCCTTTCCATACTACCTCATTGGAAGAAAAAATAAAGAACCTCCTAATCAAACAATTCCTCCTCCAAAGATTTCTACTTCTGTCAGGTGATATTCGCCCTAACCCTGGCCCCTGCCCACCACTCCAGTCAATAATATTAACCCCCCAAACTCTACCAGCTACACTCCTTTAAAAAAACAGGTAATTTTCTACTCTCTGAATCTTAGAAGTGTTCTTAACCAAATTAGCAAATTCCATGCCTGGATGGCTAACTACACGCCTGATATAATCACCCTGACTGAAACTTGGCTGAAACAATACAACCAAGACAGTGATATCCTCCCACCAGGATATAGGCTGATAGGTTAGTACTAGGCTAACTGCCCTTATGGGCCATTTTTAAGCCTAGTCAATTACTCCATGTCAGAATCAAACCGTGCACCTTGTGTTTGTAAGGTAAGCACATTAACCATTACACCAACCTCCCACCCCTGATATAACATTCTTAGACTCAATAGACAAAAGAAAAAAGGTGGTGGAGTGGACATTGTCTATTCTGACCATCTTACTTCCTTGAGCCCAAACAAACCAACTCCCTCCTTCGCACCTGCTGAATTCTTGATGGACAACTTTAAACTAAACAATTACACCACTATCACCATCTATCTATAATCCCCCAGGAGACAACATTACCATCCTGGAAAACATTCTCTCCCACCTCTCTCAAAACATTCATAATTAAACCATCCTGTTTGGGGATGTTAATATTAACTGGCTTACATTCAGGCACCAAGCACTACTGCATTCATCAACTTGCATGGCTTTGTACAATTAATCTCTACACCCACTCATACCTACAAATCCCTTCTCCTTAGCTCTGTCCTAGATTGGATTTTAGTCTCCCACCCAAACACATACTATAACTCTGAGACCCTGCCCGACTCCCTTAGTGATCACTCCCCTGTAAAGGTCGTCAGATATACTCCACACTTCATTAGGTCCCACAGATACATAACCTCCCGCAAACATTTCACCTTCTGCCCAGAGACCTTCAAATACCATCTCTCCAGAATAAACTGGTCACAGCTAATCCTGCTCCTCCTTGATGAAGCTGTCCATTCATTCAACTCTACCTTCCTAAATGTCCTAAACTCCACACTGTCAGGATCAAATCTAATATATCTCTCTGGTTAACTAATCCTACCTGTACCCTAATGAAAAACAGAGACAGGATGTGGAAATTGTGGATAAAAACTATTTATTTATTTATTTTATTTTTTTTATTTTACATTTGTTGACCGGGATGGTCCGACTGGATACATGTCTATTTTCAGCGGAGGCCCGGGGAGAAAAGCTCCATATTGCAAAAAAATACATATAAGTTTACACATTACATAGATGGAAGAAAAAATATGCTCGTTAATGTATTATTTACATTCATGTAAAGCTGATGATAGCAGAATAACAGTTAAAATACAATTCTAAAGAGAAAAAAAACTAGTGAAAACTAGTGCAGTTCAAGGGACTTTAAAGTACTATTTCGAGATTCCAGTTCATTGTTTATCTAGAGTTCTGAGGGATGATAAAGAAACTACGTACTTTATTACAGTAGAGTAGAATTAATAGTCAGTTGGAGTAAGAAATTGAGAAGATATCCAATTTGTTCAAGTAGTGTAGGATGTGTTATAGTTGACAGGAGCCTAGCCTGGGTTTACGCAGGGGCATATCCAATGTTCCTTAAAGAATTGGGTAAGATTTTTCTTGAATTGAGAAAGTGAATTGGAGAGTCTTAGGTTGTTAGGTAGGGAGTTCCAAACCTTGCCTATAGAATTAGCATAGAGAGCATCCCCTCCCATATTGTTGGATTTGATGGTTTGGACCAGTAATGTGTTAGAGGAGCGAAGACTACTTAGGTTGAAGTAGGGGGTCAGTAGATTGTTTAGTGAGGGAGTTTTTTCAGGTTCCTTGATGATTTTATATGCTTCAGAGAGTTGGTTAAGTTTGAAAATATTTGGTAGTTCTAACCAGTCAAGTTTCTTTAGGTTAAGGCAGTGTTCTATAAGGGGCACCTGTAATGAATCTAGCAATGTGATTGTAAGTCACGGAAAGTTTATTGATGTCCCCTATGTTGAGGAAAGAGAAAACAGGGGAAGCATACAGTAGTGTGGAGAGAAGATGGGTACGTGCTATGGTTAGTTTGGCAATGGGGGTGAGGAAGTTCTTAATTCTATACAGTGATCCGAGTTTCTTATTTACAGTCTTTATGGTTTGACTGATGTGTAAGTTAAATTTAAGTTTATTGTCAATAATGACCCCTAGTAGTTTAGTGTTAGTGTCAGGGTTAATTATGGTGCCATTATTAGATTGAACGAAGAAGGTGCTATTATTTGCTAGTGGGGGGTATTGCACTGGAGAAGGAGCTGAGGTGGGAAAGAATAGTAATAGCTTAGTTTTTTTAGGATTTAGGATGAGATTCCTCTCTGATAGCCATTTTTCAATTGTACTAAAGCATTGTTGGGTCATTACTTGTAAGTCAGGGAGAGCTACATTAGAGCAGATGAGGGTGGAGTCGTCTGCATATTGGATGCATGTGGCTTGAGGGATAACTGAGTGGAGTTCATTTATAAACACGGAGAAGAGAAGGGGACCTAGAATGGAGCCTTGTGGAACTCCTATGGTATTAGGTAAGGGTTGAGAGAGCTTATTTTGCCATTGGACTGCCTGTTGCCTTCCAGAGAGATAGGCATGGAACCAATTGAGAGCTGAATTATCAAAGTGGAAGGTTTTTAGCGTCTGTAGCAGTAGTTGGTGATTGACCATATCAAAGGCTTTTGACAGGTCAAGAAATAGGGCAGAGGATATTTTTTGTTGCGATTTTTATTAATTGAGTCAGTAAAGGATAGGAGGGCAGTGGTCGTACTATGGTAGGGTCTAAAGCCGTGTTGAGATTTGGTCAAAAGATTGTTTAGAGAGAGGTGATTAAGAAATTGTTTATGAACACATCTTTCCATGATCTTAGCTATTGGGGATAGAATTGCTATGGGTCTGTAGTTAGATGGCTCAGTAGAAGGACCACCTTTATGTAGTGGTATTACGTAGGATATTTTCCAGATATTGGGTATTGTGGCCTCAGTAAAGGTTCTGTTTATCAGGATGGAGATGGGGTAGGCTATAGCATCAGCTGCTATTTGCAGGTATTCGGCTGGGAGCTGATCTGCCGAGAGGGTGGTAGGTTTAAGTTTTTTCAGTAAGGTTTTGATGTAAGAGGTAGGGATAGGCTGTAATTTAAAGGATGGGAAGGGGGCTTCAATAGCATTAGTTTGGGGTGGGGAAGGGGGAGGAAGTTGGTTGGCTAGAGATTGAATAGTTTCAGTAAAGAAGGAGTTGAAGGTGTTAGCTATGACTTCAGGCTTTTTGTCAATAAGAGTCTCAGGGGTAGGAGTGGCTGATTTCCCAGGATGGAGGAGATTATTTAAGCCTGCCCAGAACTTCTTGGGGCTGTTCTGGTGTTTGTCTTGAAGGTGACAGAAATAGTTCTTTTTGTCCATTGTGCTAGCTTTTTTGGTTACATTTCTAAGTTCCTGGAATTTGATACGGTCTAGGGGTGCCTTGGTGGCTCGCCATTTGTCCCATGCTTTATCTCTAATTTTAATTTTGGTTTTTGTTTCTTTGGATAGCCAGGGAGCTATCTTCACCTTAGTCCTAGTGAGTCAGTTAGGAGCATGGTTGTCAAGAATCTTTAGGAATGTGTCATTAAAGAATGACACACTCTCCTCTAGGGGTAAAGTTTTTAGCTTTGTCCAGTTGCAGGACTTGAGTCCTGCTACAAATTGTGATGGAACTAATTTCTTCTTATTTCTAATAAGTCTATGTAAGGGGAGATTTGTCCTAGAAACTTTGTGTTTAATTAAGAAAGTGACAAGATGGTCACTCAGGTCATTAGGAAGGGTCCCGGTGGTATACTTATGGGCGTGGTTATTGGTAAGGATCCAATCTAGTATACTTTCTTTTTGGTAAGCGTTACCTATTCTTGTTGTAGAGATTATATTTTGGGAGAATCCATACAGGTTAATGGGTGTGGGATTGGTCTGTGCTGAACATAGTGTCCAGTCAATGTTAACATCGCCTAGTACAATGGTTTCTTGAGGGTAGTTTGTAGCTAGCCAGTTTAACGTTATCTCCATGGTTTCCAAATTGTTCCCAGGTGGAATATATATTACAAAGAGGTTAATACTTTTTTGGTTATTTAGGCATATTTTTAAGGCTAGTGTTTCTGCATTGGCTGTTATAGGGGGTTGGATAGGGTGCAATATGATATTAAGTGAACTTTTGAACAGGACAACTATACCACCACCCCTTTTTTTTTTTATGGTCAACCCTTAAAATATTATATCCAGGTGGGAGAATTTCTTCATCTTTGATGATCGGTTTAAGCCATGTTTCTGATAGGCACATAATATCAGGGAGGTGTGTGGCTATCATGGCATGTAGGTTTTGAAGCTTATTGTTGATGCTTCTAAGGTTAAGATGGAAGATGAGAAGGGAGCAGGCCGTCCTTTGGGTTAGTATTGGTATGACAGTATTGGGGTTGGAGGTAGGGCCTGGGTTTGGCATGTCCGTAGTGGGGTTGGGGGTTGGACCTGGGTTTGGGTGTATATCACCGTCTATCATAATACATTTTTTCAATTGATCTAAGAGTTTTAGGAGTTTATAGAGTATATTTTGTCCTTGTTTGGTTGTTGGGTCCTTTGGGTATAGTTGGGTGAGGTATATACGGTTTGTGCCTGACAACTTAATAGGGAGATAGAAAGGAGAAGGTTTGTTAGGGAACTGTTTTGTGGAATTACTAGTTTGTCCCTTAGGGTAGTGACATCCTGTGAGCTTTAGGTTTTCATAGCTAGTCAGCATGTAGGGAATAATTACAAGTGGTAATATAAGGGGGATGAAAAGGTTCTTAGCTTTTGACATAATCAATAGGTAATGGTGGTATATTTTACTAGGTGGGACCACAAAATAGGATGCTTAGTATATTTGACTGCCGGATTAATGAGAGGGGATGTAGTTAATGTGTGGGCGAATTCAATTGGTTCTGGGATGTTTAGGGTGTGGTTATTGAGCAAATAAAAGTAGAGATAGTGGGGGCGGGTGGAATTAGGGGGCAGGGTGGGGCGCGGAGCGAGCCCGAGCGAAGCGGAGCGGGGATACACCGCTCAACAGGAGCTTACTATATCTCAAGACTTGTAAAGCAGGTGAGTGTAGAAGGCCATTAATAATGGCTACTCGACCTGCTTGTAGGTAGCAAAGTTGTTTGAGGTGGAACTTAAGTCCCACACTATAGCTACACCTTTGTGCTAAATTTAATAGCAGACTTTAGGGATAAAATCCTGATGTCGTTTAGTTACCGTAGGCAATAGGCTGAGTAGATACTATGTTTCTCATCTGCCTGGTATGCTATTCTAAAGTAAACTGTTACAAGGTCCTTTTTGTTAAAAATCTAGTTATTGACCTTTTCCTGGGGAAGTCGTTGTATTTGTTCAGGTTGTTAGTATCTGCCTGTGCAGTCTTGCAGTGGAAAGTTCTCTTGTTTCGCTTTAATACTATGGGGCTAATTCTTGGTGGCCACGCGATGGAAATTTACCGGGCAGGTACCTGGGGAGAGATAGAGTAAATACACGTGCTTTAATATAGTGAATATAGATGGAAACAAGCTAATGGACTGCTTCAAAGTAACTCTAGCTATAGCTTCTGGCACATACCCTCAGAGTACAAGTCTAACAAACCTAAACAGTAGTTATAATGATGCAGTTACAAGATGCAGTTAAATACAACAAACATTCTTTTTGAATTGGCGAGGCAATACACCGACTGAGATTAGTCTATCGGTGTGTTTACCAAGCTCACTGGAACTGTAATATGTTACTGAGTACGCCGACTAGGATTGGCGTTACTCTCATTAATCAGCGGTTCTACAGAGTGCGCAAGTTTAGTATTAGTGTTCAGAGTTTAGCGACTCACCAATATAGCATTTATCTACTGTAAGATTGTAGCAAACAATGGTTTTCTGACTTCATTTATCAAGCCTAAAACTGTAACATACTGATAATTTTGTTCGTGCAAGTCTGAGTGACATAAGTTGAGCTTAGTACATCAAAATCAGTTGATAACAGTTAAATAACTAGCAATTATCAGCAGTCTGAGTAAAATAAGTTGAGCACAGTACATCAAAATCAGTTGATAACAGTGAAATAACTAGCATTTATCAGCAGATACATTGATAGTAAGGTATTAGATAAATAAATATATACAATGTTGCATACCTTGGGGCAGGAGCAATCCGCTAGGCGGAAAAAAACAATACACGCACTAGTATCTTTGATTTTGGCGGAAACTAGCAGGGGTTTTTAAAAACAGCTTCTAGCTTCGTGGAACCCTGTCGGCTGTCGGTGCTTTACTCTTCCTGTTCTTATGTAAAGCAGAATCCACACGTCGGGATTTGCAGATGTAGTACTTTGCTCTACTAGTCCAGTAAAATAAATACTTTGATGTACCCCAGTTTCAAATCTAGTTAGCGGAGCGGGGATACACCGCTCAACAGGAGCTTACTATATCTCAAGACTTGTAAAGCAGGTGAGTGTAGAAGGCCATTAATAATGGCTACTCGACCTGCTTGTAGGTAGCAAAGTTGTTTGAGGTGGAACTTAAGTCCCACACTATAGCTACACCTTTGTGCTAAATTTAATAGCAGACTTTATCTTTATCTTTATCTAAGATGATTAACTCCTTCCCCTCTACTAATAATCCTAACAACTCTTCCAAATCTACTCCTTCACCCAATCCCTCTAACACTTTCACCCTTAAAACAGTACCTGCAAACTATATTAAATATTTACTCTCAAAACTTAAACCCTGCTCACCTTCTGCTGACAATCTACCCCCTTATTTCCTGCAGGTTTCAGCAAACCCCCTTGCATCCCCTGTATCTATCTTAATAAATCGCTCGAATCTCTAAATCATACGTCCCCTCCTTACAGAAAAAAATCTACACCTTACCTATACATAAAGGAGGTAATTCTACCAACATCACTAATTTTAGACCATTTGCAATCCTGTCTCCTCTCTAAAAATATTGGAAAAATGTATACATAAACAAGTCATGCAATACCTACTTCAGGAAAATTTACTTACACCTACCCAGCATGGCTTTCACCCTAAAGATAGTACCACAACTGCCCTAATATCTTTCATAAACACAATCTCTCTTGCTCGTGATAACAATGAACTAGTCTCTTGCCTATTCCTGGATCTCTCCAAGGCCTTTGATATGGTCTCCCATCCTCTTCTTCTGACCAAACTATGAAATCTTAATTTTTCTTCTACTATTACCTGGTTTTCTAGCTATCTCTCAGATTGTCTACATTCTATCAAATGGCTCTCAGCTCTCTCCGCTCCCAGTGAAAATGGAAGTTCCCCAAGGATCTCTCCTTGCCCCACTACTCTTTAATATCTTCTCACATCTACTACATACCTCTTGTCCCCAGTCATCCCTTATACAATATGCAGATGACAGTCATCACCATGGCTGACACTCCCTCTGACCTTAACTCTGCTACCCAAGCATCTTTTACCTCTGTAGAATCCTGGCTCTGTGTCAACCAACTAATTCTCAACCCTAAGAAAGTTAAACTCTTACTCTTTCCCCCCAAAAAACTCACTTATCTCAAATCAGCTTTTACTATACTGTCCCTCAATAACACATCTATCACTGTCAAATCCAGCACAAAACTTCTAGGAGTTACAACTGATGACCAGCTTAAGTTTGATTTACATTTGTATAACTGTATTAAAAAGACACACCAAAAACGTGGACTTCTTTACCAGAAGAAAAAGTTTTTAACAAGCAATGCAAAAATAACCCGCTCCCGTGCATACCTTCTTCCTAGCCTATTGTATAGCTGTCGCATTCTTACTAATCTGAACTCCACAAGCTTAGTTAAACTTGAATCAACCTACAACAAGGTGGCTAGATTCGCTGCACACCATACTTAGAAGTCTCATCACTGTCTTTCTCTAAGACACTGGCTGGAATTACCCCACCAGCTCCTCCTCTCTCAACAACAGATAATTCACTCAATTCTATACCTGCAATCTTTCTGAACTAGCCTAACTCCAATTATCTCTAAATATTCCCGAAGTAGGTTTCTACACAGCTCTGACCAAAACCTGCACCAAATATATAAACCCAAGACCAAAACTGGTTGCAACCTCTACAGCTACAACCCTGCCATATCTTGGAACAAACTTCCTTTAGAAATTAGATCCCTCAAATACCCTAAACAATTCAAAAGAACCACCAGAGAATACCTAAAAACTCACTGGTCTTGCCACTGCACTCATCCTCCCTAAACTACTTTCCCATGAATCTAAGACTGTTTTACTTTCTCCCCTTTCACTTACACTCTCTTCTTTATAATCTCACTAGCCTCCTTCCTTGAGCTACTATCTAAACTTACAGTCTTATCTTTGCCTTTAACCTCCATCAGCCATTATTCTTCCTCTCCATTTGCCTCATTTTCTCATCTGCAGAATCAATATATGCCAAAATGATAACAAATTCTTTTGTACTATTGCTGTTATCAATAATGTATTTTTGTATTGGTATTATGTGTACTCTTGTCACAACCTCTTTGCCAACTACTTGTATAAAACTATACTCACATTGTATGTATATATTGTATAATAATGATAGCTTATTATCTCATTTTCTTTGTATAACAATTGTATTTTACTGTGGAGCTTTTCTCCCCGGGTCTCTACTGAAAATGGACTAGTCAGTGCAGTTGGACTAACCCAGTCAACAAATGTAAAATAAATAAATAAATAAATCATACACCAAAAAGTGACAAAGCAGTGTTTCTCTTCCTCATATTTTTCTTTTATATAATTAATTGCAAGTGTATGTTCCACAGCCTTTGACAAGTAAATGGCTTATTTTTCATTGCATAACATTTGAGGTGAAATGCAAATGTTACATATACATACCTCTATAATGAGGGAATCGTAATCAAGATAGTTACTCATAAAAGTTTTAGCTTGTAATTATGCCTGATTACTAATTGCAGCATTATCTCCTTTATACAGGATGTTGTGTTTTAGCCAAAAAATGAATATCCCATCTTTCTTGGAAAAAAAAGACTAAGAAAAGAGAGTAAGGGTAATAATAAACTATTAAATGCTACATCTGTTTGTTAATATCAGTGAAGTAGTTTTGGTTCAAATAACATGCTTCTTTCTGTTTGTATACATATATGCTCATGTAACCATCCTCAAAGAAGAAATACTTTAATTTATTTTTGTAGAGAAGAAGTATTTTGATAAAAAGAAAAAAAAAATCTTACAGACCAAATGCTACCATAAATCATTGAAGGGATGCATTTTCTGGAAAGAAGGTTTTTTGAATTAAGCAGTTTCCTTCTTTGTACACCGTTGATTTGAGATACATAGACTGCTATGTTTAGTTTGTATTGCAAATTAATTTCTTTGTTGCTTAGGTTTTTGCATTCTTGTGCAGACCTGCCGTATTGTACCATCAAATCCACTTTGTGGCCCTGTCACAGCTGAGCAGCATTGTCAGAGTAGTATTCTGGCGATGTTTTACATCCTTTTTGTAACTTTTGTTTCTGAGTGGCAGCATTTTGCAATCCTATTGGGATGGGTGGAGTTACACTATTAGGCAGACACATTTTATAATAATTAGCATCTGGATTTTTGATCAGATTGATTTGCATTTCATGTGCCTTTGTCCAGATTTTTGATATCTGCAGGTTGACAGATATGGCTATGCAGTTACAGGTAATTCAGTAAAAGAAGGGAATATGTCATTTTATAGGACTTCTTTCTTGAAATCAAACTGTATTCATAATTTAGTTTGTAAGATAAACAAGTTAATATACTGAGGGCAAGGCAAAACACCTGTGGTAACAAATAATTACCTTGGAATGTTCCTCAGTCAGTTCAGAAAGATGTATTCTACTTTTTCATAGTAATTATAATATAAATTATCAGTGCTTGATTAATCTTATTTATTTATAATCATTCTTTAATTCGGGAGTGTGCCATGATGGGAAAGGTTTTTGCAAATCTATCCATGTTGTGCTAATTTATAATTTCTTTTACAGCTCTCATCATAGCTTTATCTACTAGAAGATGATTCATGATTGCATATGATTCCATTTTATAATTTTGCTGTTCTACAGCTATCACTGACATTTTATCAGAATGACTTTTCCCGTCTTCTTTTCTTTTCTTAACTGTCATCTTGCTTGCATCAATTCCTGCTTATATCTTATATGCTAATGGAAGACACATATTTGGATGGTCATTCTTAGGATGGTTTTCAGGGCCAGTTTTAAGGAAGGCCATAATTTTTTTTTTTTAATTATTAATCAGACTGTTGTAATTTCAGGGCATGCAAAGAAATATTTTTACCAGGACTAAATCGCGGCACAAAAAAAAATTAATGCCTGTACCCAGAAGAAGGATTAGGCACCTGGATCCCAGAAGTTTCTGTTTGGGAGCATTTCTTAAACTATTCTCTATAACCCTGCCATTTAGTGCATTCCATCCCATACTCCCTATAATGAAATGTGTTTTATGTTTTTGGTCTTTCATCATACTTGATATATTCAATAGGGTTTGTATAGATATTTCTGCAGAATTTCTTAATTTATTCTGTTTTTTATGACCTCATAACTATTGCTGTTTCCTTCCAATTTCTTTAAAGTACTTATCCAGGTTATTCCTGAATTACTCCTTTTGTATTCTTTCTTTATATTTCACTCTGTACCTCCTATGTTTCATGACTTGGGTAGCTATTTAACTTATTGCTAGACATGATGTTTCAGTTATCTTTATCTGATTTTATATTGTATTTTATATACTAAATAAATGTATTAGCATTTTAACAACAAAACAGAAACGTAAAAATCATATAAAAATAAACTTAAAACTTAAAGAAAATACAGAACTACTATCTTACTGCATAGACACACGAGTATATATATATATATATATATATATATATATATATATATATATATATATATGCGTGTGTGTGTGTGTGTGTGTGTGTGTGTGTGTGTGTGTGTGTGTGTGTGTGTGTGTGTGTGTGTGTGTGTGTGTGTGTGTGTGTGTGTGTGTACATCAGCAATTTGACAACTCTTTCTCTCTCTCTCTCTCTATATATATATATATATATATATATATATATATATACTCACCCTGAAGAAAACGCTGACACAAACAACTACACTGGCGGAGTACATACTCAAGGAGCTGAACAGCCCAAAGGAAACACAGCAACACAACAGCAACCATAGTACGCCGAAACAACAGGGGCAAAAGAAGCTAACCCCCAACACCAGAAACCTCATCATGGAACAGCTGCAAGAGCAGAACAAAGTCAACCCCTTTGCAGACTTCCAAACGGTGACCACCAACAAAGAGCAACAAACTGCTGACCCCAGCAGCAAACTCAGCATCAGCGACTGCAAGTTCCTTATGTACAAACTCGAAAAACTACTTACCCAATTCAAGACAATTGAACTGGATAACTATTACCTTACTGAATGGGCCACAAAAGAAATTGTGCCCAAGGGACTACGGGTCTACAAATTCCCCAACAGCATAGAATCTAATGAGGATACACACCAAGCCCTCTGCAAGATCTTCAACAGTGCGGGCCTAGAAGCCATTAAGGCACTCGTTTCCCACAACAAAAAAAGGCTACTGGACTTGAAAGAACAAATAGAGGGCATCAACGATACCATCACCTAACACCCAGCGTTCAAACTATTAAACTTCGAATGGCACAGCATCAGCAACAATATCACCAAACACATCAGCCATACCATCTCTAAAAAGAAAAAGAAGCTCAGCAGGGACTGGAAAGAGTACCAAATGAAAACAGCCTACCAAACCAGCCACAACACTGACGCAGACACAAGGCAAATGCAACTACAAGAATCCCCAACAGACAATGGAGACTCGAGAAGGCAGCACCACTCCCAACAAAGTACTAACTACAATGATAGTGCGGCCATAACACCATCAAGAATTCTGCCACTGGCCATAACATCAAGCAACGGAACAAACGGCAATCCCAGAGGGATGAGCAACATGCTAACCACCCCCAACCACGTGCAAGCAGCAAACACTCGGACCCCCACAGTAAGGTCTGATCGTGTGCCCTGTAGTCCACCCCAAAGGGGCACCAACCAGAGAGACATCCAGGAGCCTTTTTTTGGGGAGGACACAGACTACTACCACACAGACCACAGGGTCAGAGCTCAGAGAGGCCGCAACAGGCCAATGAGGGGGAGAACGAGAGGCAGGAGCTACTACAGAGGGCCATCACTCACCAACAGATGGCCCAGGAAGGCAAAACAATGGCAGGAATCCTAACTACTAGTCTAATTACTAACCTTTCCACCCAGACTTCATGAAAAAGAATGTGATCAAAGGACAATTTGTTAGACTTAGCAGGATAGTAAGCACTGACTAACAGTTCATCACAGAAGGTCAAGTACTTAAACAAATGTTCCTTGACAAAAACTACCCCAAAAGCCTAGTAGAAAAAATAGCCCTCGAAGTGTCACAACATAGACACTCGAAGCACTGGCCCATACTTATCTATGGCCAGTTTGAACAAAACAAACAAAAAGAGAACCCACTACCCAGGTTCCCCATCCCCATCTCCACAGATGGTGACAAGATTAAAACTGCCCTGTCCCAGAACTGGGACATACTCAACTGCAATGCAGACTTAAACAAAACCCTAGGTGAATCACCCTTATTCACCTACAAAAAAGGTTACTCTCTTAAAACCCTGTTTGAGAAGAAAAGTAACACTCCCAAAAATGAGCAGGCAGAACAGGGCACATTTCCCTGTGGACACTGCACCTGCTGCCAGTACATTAGTACAGTTGACAAACTTACTATTGGGAATCATTACAACAAACCAATCCAACTGCAAGGCTGGTTTGACTGCAACTCCACCCAGGTAGTCTACCTAAGCAGATGCTCACACTGCACGTGCTTCTATGTAGGCATGACTACCAGAAAACTTAGTGACAGGGTTAAAGAGCATTATCAAGCCATCAGGAGAATGGATTGCAATAATGCCCTAGCTAAGCATGCAGGACACTGCAAAAAAACACCCAAATTTACCTTCCTAGTACTAGAAAAAGTCTCCAGCTTCAGTGAAGAATCTAGAACTCCACTAGAAGTCAGAGAACTCAAGTGGCAGATTAAACTAGGAGCAGACAGTCACCCTGGCCTCAATGGCAGCTTAAACATAAAATGTGTACTAAAATGGATCAGGTAACAATACCAAAGTTACCTTCCCCCTCAGGTAACCATACTAAGGTACCTCCTACAACTACATGTCATACATGACATCACCTACACTATTTATACCTTTGCTGGAATGCACTTATGTTAGATTTCTGAAGAAGTTCGATGTTTTGTAATAAAAGTGCGAACAAAAGCGCTCAAATCTACTCTTTGGTGTCCTCGTGGCTTATTTTTCCATTCTGCAGTACCCCCCAAAAGGGTACTACATTCTACTTCTACTGGTATTTGTTTTGCAGTTTCTGCGACCCTAAGCTATTAGCTTACAACCTGTGATATATATATATATATATATATATATATATATATATATATATAGATATGGGTCTCGTACTGTTCCCCGAACGGCCGTTTCACCAAAACTGAAACGGCTGGGCATACTTTTGCGAAAGTGCTTTTCACCAAAAAAGCATTTTCACAGAAGTATGCCGAAAAGTAAAGGAAATCATGGGGGAATGGCTGTTGCTGAGATCATAGTACAGTGGGGATAAGGAAATATTCCCTTTTCCCTACTGTACTGCAATCTTGGAGTGAGAATATAAAAGTAGGGGGTATGGGGTGTGCAGGGAGAATTGCCTTCCTGCATAAACGTTAGCTGTGTTTTTTTTTTTTTACTTTTTTGAGGGACTTTAGCGAAAGTGCTTTTTCGGTAAAAAGCACTTTCGCTAAAGTGTGTTCGGTAGATGTGGTTTCAGACTATTGAAATTTCATTCAACAGTCATAGACCCATAAATATATATATATATATATATCTATATATATATGTCTACTTTGAACTACTTTGAAACATCGACTTACCAAAACATCGACGTTCAAAGCAGTGAGACCACAATGTTGAAACTTCATATTAACCAAACTCCCGGAACGTCGCAATTTAACTCCAGGAAAATCACCACTGGGCCACCAATAACTCTAACACGAATGGAAGCAATCTAAACCCCCCACACCCCCACTAACTAAATATACCAACTCAAAGATTGCACTACAGTGGAGAACAGGGGAAAGGTTACCATGGTAGCCCAATGGGGATTTTCTCGGAGTTAAATTGCGACGTTCCGGGAGTATATATATATATATATATATATATATATATATATATATATATATATATATATATATGCAATATATTTTATTTCTATTTGAGGTAATCTGTTGTACTTATCCTGGATTGTGAGTATATAATGCTTTCATACCATACTCTGGACATTAATTCCACATTGTCCATTTACCTTTCATGGACATTAGTATTCTTCTAATAAAGTTAATGGTTAAAGAACCATATGAAGTATTAAGCCTTGCTTTCTATTCTTTTATTTGCTTGGCCTCAAAGACACTAGCTAATATTATCTGGGACTGCTTACTTGACCACTCTTGGACTCTGTCTCAGGTACCTAATTGCCAGGTAAAACTAGTCTGTAAACAATCCGTGTTTTTACAGCTTGCTTCCATCTACTCTTAGCCTTGAGGCAGTCCCAGTGCATATCAGTCCTTGAGATATATCTCCAACATTTTGAGTCAATCTTCTTTCTGTAAATAATTAGTAAAATGTTGCAATTGATGTAGTACCATCACATGTTAATCCCAAAGCTTTACCCATTTTTTACACTTCCTGTATTTTACCTTACCCCCTCCTATTGACATTCTGTAAGTGATCATTCTTCCAAAGAGCACCAGCTGGTTTGCAGTTCCTTAATATTCTTTTCCAAACAGTCAAGGCAGTTAGGCTTGCTCTTCTCTTTTTCACCCCTAGCCAGTTTAGCCATTGTGCAGTATTTCTGTTATTCATTCTGGATTTATTAATCTCTTTAAATATGCCTCCTAATTGTGCATGTGTACATTATTGGTGCATATACTGAAAGGGAAAAATGGGGTAAATTCTCTTGGCTCCTATATTCCAAGTGTGTTCCCATCTACATATCCTGCTGTTTTTCTAGATCAAATATGAGCTCTCCTGGATTATTTATTTAACATTTGTTAACTGAGAAAGTCCGAGTTGGAACAAAGCCAATTTTCAGCGGAGGCCCAGGGAGAAATGCTCCAGATGCATGTCTTTGAAATGTGGGAGGAAACCGGAGCACCTAGAGGAAACCCACATGAACGCAGGGAGGACACGCAGACTCTGCACAGAAGGCACTCCAGCTGAGAATCGTACCAGAGAACCTCTTGCTGTGAGGCAACAGTGCTTCCACTGCACCACTGCACCATCCACCCTGGGGTGAGTCTATATATTTCAAGATGGGTCATACCATCATGCCATATCTTCCCTGAACAGCAGCTATTCTTAAAACTTTTTTGATGCGCCCCCCTCATCCTATTTTGCTACTTCATTTTTTTCAGATTTACTGATTACATCAGCCAGTAGATGACACTGTTTAGTGTTAACTATAATGGCCCCTTATTGCCTGTACAAGACTGGATCTTTGCACAGTTTTTTACTGCTGCCATCATCCACAGATTTATGTTGCTTTCTGCCAGTTAATTAAAAATGCATTCAAGGAAAAAAAAAAACTATCCCTGAAGATGGATGGGTCTTCCTCTCAACACCTGTATTCAAATGACTAGAGGACATCAGTTAAGCATAGCCAGCAATCAAAACGTATTTAACTAGCATAGTAATGGAGCACTGATCAGCTAGTCATGTGCTGTTACTATGATACATTGTGGATTAAAGATGTTGAGGTAAGGAATAGTATCATTTGCCTGGATTCCATTTCCTATTCAGATTAATGGAAACGGAGGGTAATTATTTAGCTAGTACAACTGTTGTAATAGACAAATAATTATTCCACTTGTGTCCTGGGCATTAGCTTTTTTTAAAAAAAGAACACTAAAATTGAGTTATCTTAGGACCTGTGGTTATGTCCTTTCTTTCTGATGCCATGATAACTTGGGATCCTTTGTTAATGGGTTAAGTGAAGTAAGAAATACTTGTCTGTTCTATTCTCTTATTACCATTTAGACTGCCACTTGTGTTACATTTGATTAGCAAGTCAGGAATACAGCTGAAGGCAGAAACACCTAGGTGCAGTATATATGGTAAAAGAAGGGATATACCTTGCTGTGAGGCCAGCTATAGCAAAGGAATATAGTTCATCTTAACTCAGAAGTGATGGTGGTACTTAGTGTTGGGTTGGAAAGGTATATCTCAATTATCATACCTTTAAAGTAAGTTGGAATGGACAGAGAGTGTTCCAGAATCAGTAAAGGGGTAGGTAGGCAGCAGATAGCAGGTAAACACAGGTACAGAACATAACAGAGGAGCAAACAGGGGTGTTACAGAACATGACTGGGTTGAATTTTGGAATGCAAAGAGGCTGGTTAGAAAGATGAGGCAGCTGTAGCAGTGATGCAGCAACGAAAGGTGGATACTGGTGGTGTCACAGAAACACTGACCAATGACAAGTGGGGTGGGACATGGAGATGCCTTGTTATAGGTTGTTCAGGAATGACAGAAAAGGGAGTGATAGAAGTGGAGTAGTGATCTTCTCAAAAAAGGGCATCCGATGTGAGATAAGAGATGAAGAAGAACACTAAACCAAGAATGGGGCAGGGAGGTATGCAAGGGTCAGAACACAAGTTAAGGACCATGGCAGTAAAAATAGAGTAGTATGAGGAGAAATGGTGCCTCAACATACTGTATCATCCTCCAGGTGCATCAATGGAGGAAGATGAGAGGCTGGAAGAAGGAGCAGAATGGTATAGAAGAAGAAGAAGGAAATACTCATTAGGGATTTGAATCTGCAAATAGAAAACTGGTAGATTCCAAGTCCAATGGCAGAGCGGACACAGGAGCTGAATGATGTCTTGAACCATGAGGGGTTCAGTCATTTATGGCAGGACTGTACTTGAAAGGGCAGCATGTGAGATAGGATCCTAACCAAGGCAGAGGGGTTCATGAATGCCCAGGGGAAGGTACTGTTAGCCAACAGTGCTCATACCATTGCACTGTTTAGCATGAGGAAGGGTGAACATGCAAATTAATATGGCACAGTAGGTTTTTAGGAGAACAGATTAAGCTGAAGGCAAGGATGAATTAGAAGATGGAGCAAAGTCAGGGAGTAAACAATTATGGGAATAGATTACAGATGTGAACTCAGGACTATGGACAAGCTTGGCAGGAAGAGGTAAAAAGTCAGAAACATGAATAGGCCATTGGGGCCACATAGAGCTGTAAGTCTAGTGATTAGAGAAAAGGATGGGAGAGAGGGGAGGCAAGATACAAGGAGGCTATCAGAAGGACAACAAGATGGTAACAAGTTGAAACAGAACTGGAAGAAAGGATCAGGATGAAGAACCAGAGCTTTTTTAGGCAATTTGCATAAAGGTCAATATGAATTTCAGACTTGCCTAGGCTTGGCATAAATGGAAATCAGATCACAGGAAGCTGAAAAAAAGAGCAAAGGTGACAGGCAAAAAATTTGCTTCAGTCTTCACAAAGTAAAGCAAGGGTTAGGTGCCCTGGTGGGAGAGAGGCAGGGTAGACTGGGTAGAATAGTGCACATACTCCAGAATGGATAGGGAGACAATTGTCCACAAAGGCTATATATGTTACCTTTCAGAGTCCTCAGAAATTAGGTCAGTTTGTTTGCAGCCCCCCCCCCCCCCATCAATAAAGATCTTCAACAGATCACTGACTAATGTAGAAGTGTCAAAGTACTGTAAGACAGCAACTGCAAGAGAAAATAATCCAGAGAACTACAAGCCTGTTAGCTTAACAACACAGGCAGGCAAAGTCTAGGTCAGAGGTGAATTTGACAGGGTCCACCTGGACTTCAGCAAGACTTTTGACTAAGTATGACATACTCAGCTGACAGGGAAATTGGAAGCTGGGAGCTAGGACCATAACTGAGGAAATGGATGCTGCATGGTTGAATGGTTAGGTCACAGAAGGTTGTGGTTAGAAATGCAATGCCAAAAATAAAGAAAGTAACTAATAACTGAGCAACACAGAGGTCAGTCCTCAGTCCTTTTCTCTTTCATGTGTTTGTTTCAGATATATGAGGGATCACAAAACATAACTGACCTCCTTGACAATGACAAAAAGTTAGGCACAGCAATAAAGGATGGTGGGAAGAGCCTAAGAAAATATTTGGAAAACCGGACAAAGCGGTCAGAAAGGAGCAGTTAAGGATCCGTACAAATAACTGCAAAGCACTGCACTCAGGGCGCACTATGCCTCCTCTAAAGAATTATCTGGGGAAATGGAACTGATGGCAACAGAACATGAAAAGGATCAAAAGTTTTGTTCATACCTGGATTGGGACACCTGGATGAATTCTAAGGGGGGTGAGATACCTGAAACAAAGAGGTAATGCTGCTTATCTAGAGGGCCCTGGTCAAAATGGATACTGAATACTTAATGAAATTCTGGGAGGCCATATAAAGAAAGAGACAAAAGTTGGTGGAAAATGCAGATGCAAGTTATTAGGAATGTGTGTGGGATGGATGAGAAGGACTAGAGCTTTCCGCACTGCAGAAACGACAGGGAGACATGATACTAAAGCAGAGAATTAAACCAGGGAAATGTGAAAGGGTTATTATGAACAGGAAGTGCAGAGAGAAACAAGGGGTGCAGGCAATAGATTGTAGGGTCAACTGCTCCCTGGTTCTCTGAAAGTATTTAGCAAAGGTGCTTCTGGACCCATGGAATGGACCACCAGAATGGGTGATGGAGAGGAAACTTCAAAGAGGCTATGGGATAGTGGAAAAAGAGTTGTGGGCAAGTTAGGCTAGAGGGAAGGTTACATGCTAAATGTAATTCTAAGGCAGGATAGATTTACTATTATTTTCTGCAATCAATTATAATATGGTGTAACAAGTGATGACATTCATAATGGCACTTGGTTTATCATTATAAAGAACAGAAGGTAAAAAATATACACATTTCATGGAGTTTTTTAAAAAATATTATAGTACCTCACCTCTGTAAAATGTGCGTGTGTTTCCCAAGGTCAATAAAGCAGAATTTTTAGGCTTCATTTTTGCCATAGAAATGTCAATAAATTAGTACCTGTTTGTCATTAAATTAATGGCCTTTTTGAACTAATATGCCCAGGTTAAGTTCAGACAGCATTTACACATGGAAAGGTTAAAGAAATGGTCTTTATGATATTTATATACTTTGTGAGTGGAAGGTTATACAGACTTACTAGCAGAAAGTTTCAGTATAAGGCATCAGCAACTGGGAATGTTTTCTTACATTTACCAGTTTGTTGGTAAGTGCCAACAAGGTGCACAGAGAATACTATGAAGATCTGAAAGTTCTATTCAGTGGGGCTATTTTAAAATCATTATCAAAAGGGTAATTTGCCACTTGGGCATTAGAACAGTTGATCAACATTCAGAGAGCTGCAAGTGAGATAACAGACTCTTCTGTTCCAAGAGTACCTCTAAGGGGTTAGCCTTGTTCTTGAACCTAGGCCTTTGCCACCATGACCACAGTGATGCTAATCACAACTATGGTTTTGCTGATTGTCAACTAAATCAAGCATATATTCTCATGAAACTGAAACTCTTATTCTCATAAACTTTTGTACCTACCTGCCAGTCTGCACTTATGTGTATGATGAGAGGCAGGCATTTGATAAGTGTGCTTAAAGTGGTGAGCCACAATGTTAAACCTGAGAATCTATACCCCCACAGAACATTTAGTTAGGCCTTCTAATCTTAGTAAACAGAGAGATTTAGTAATCATTGTGCAGTAAACAAATAAACAAAAATAAAAAAGACTAACTAAAATAAATATAACCTATTATTCTTAGCAAATGCTACTGAAAAAGTTCAGATTAAGATACTCTGTTTTACTGATATTAGTTTGTGGGAAACTAAAAGTCTCAGATAGCATTTTTGTAATGTCTCTCTATTCTGATGGAGAATTTCTTGCAAACCCTATAACCCCAATCAGCCAATGCCATGTTAATTGGAGTCAGATGATATGAATTTGGTGAGTGAGGAGCCTTGAGAACATAATTGTGGAAATATGCCTTTATTGCTTTCATGCTCTTGGTGAAATGAGACCATGGTTCACTAGATGATAACATCTTGGACAGGCTGCAAGAAAAACACAAGGCAAGCAAGGAATGGAAACTCAGCACACAGCAGTATTAAATAAAGATTAACAATGGATGGGAAAATCCAATAACATTTCTCATCAGGGTTTGGCTTCAAGGCATTTCCAAATATTTCCATTTCTTATCTTTTAAGTACATCCCAAAAAACACTTTCAAGGCTATTTACAGACCCAAGTGCATATACAAATATGCAAGCTATTGTTAGACTAATAATTTCTCCTTTTATGCCATGTCCAACTGAAAATTCATGCAGGATGGTAGCAAGGAAATTAAGTAAGAGCACCAAACATCTGCAGCACTTGGCATTGTTATAATGCTTATGTACATATGATCTGATGCTTAGTCATACTTTTGTTATATTAACACCATTTGTATTCAGTCTGGAAATAACAGCGTAGCACTTCCTTTTAAAATCTGTATGAATTAATTTGCCCAGAAATAACTGTTTCCAACATTGTAGTTCTACAGATAGGAAGAGCCAAAAGAACCATGATAGTCGCTGTAATACTTTCTCTTGTTTGGTATAATTATAATTAATTTCTATATGGGTGTGCTGATAAAAGTAATTAGCATTTCCCCATTTTGGAAATACTGAAATGTTTGTGTATACTTTTATTTATTTTTTTTTATTCATCTTTGTTAACTGTGTAGGTTAGCTGGACAAAGCATCATTTTCAACCACAGGCAGAGTTTTGAGGCAAGTCCGTACAATGCAGATTTGTACAACTTAACAGATATATTTGCTTTGAATATGGGTAAGGGAGCACAAGCAGCGTCATATATTTTGTATTTCCATGCATTTTGTTACACTTAAACTGATTTTTACATTTTACCTCTCATGGAGTTATTCCATAGATATAGAAACAAGTATAAGTTGCACTATATTCACAGAATTTATATGACTATCCATTATATGGAAAAGAAACAATTGTTATATTTTATTTAGAGTTGTAGAAATGAAACCATCAGTCTCCATCAGTACTGATTGACTTACAACAAGCAACATGAACAGATATTATACATACATAAAATAATAAATTAATGAAAAGGACCTTGTGCTATTTAATGTATTTGCTTGGGAAAAACAGTGATTAAAATAAATTCCTTGGAGGAATTTTCTCTGCATGTCAAAGTTGGCACTGACTTCATT
Organism: Protopterus annectens; assembly: GCF_019279795.1. Lineage (NCBI taxonomy): Eukaryota > Metazoa > Chordata > Ceratodontiformes > Protopteridae > Protopterus > Protopterus annectens. The sequence goes on from NC_056746.1 coordinate 538,762,041, forward strand.
AGCCAGAGTGTGACTGCAAATGAAAAGGTCACTAAACAAATCCTAGATGTATGCATGTATGTGTATATATATATATATATATATATATATATATATATATATATATATATATATATGCATGTGTATGTGTGCGTGTACACTCATACATGTTTATGCAAGTGTGCATGTGTGTCATAGTGACTTAATTCTTCTTTGTATATATTACCCTTCCCTACAACCGCACCTGCACAAGCCAATTGTACTTTAGTGAGACAGAATCTGTCACAAACCTTTCAGGCCAGCTGTCGGCAGAGCTGTTAATGCCTGAGTGCACTTCCAATAAGAGGCAGTGAGTTATAAAAGTGTAACATGTCTACATTTCCAGTAAAAATCAGCTGTGAACAGAACTGTAATGCACAAGTGTTTCTCCAACATCAGACAACTGTAGACCAAATTGTAATGCATGAGTGCTTCTCCAGGATCAGACAGCTGCAGACAGAACTGAAATACATAAGTACTTAACCAAAATAAGACAGCTACAGACAGAATTGTAATGCATGTGTGTTTCTCCAATATCAGACAACTGCAAAGGTGCTGCAATTTATGAGTACCTCTCCAGCCACACACATTTATTGATGAATTTGTAATGCATGGGTACATGTCTAGTCTCTGAAAAAGGCTTATATTTAAGAGTGCAACTAGAGTCTGCCTGTGTTGGTTAGAAACCTGAGGCTGTCACTCAGTAAGTCAATGCTTCCTAAAGCCCTTGGTAGTCAATCTCTTAAGAGACAGCTTTCTTCGTATCAGCAAGATCCATTTCCTGTGACATTCATTTCTTCCTTTCCAGGACCTTCTTTATTCAATTCTGGGTAATGGAGGATTCAGATCCATTCTTGGACTTTAGCTGGTACAAGGAAAAGAAAGTAATCCTGGTTAGAATGTCAGTCCATTGTATTGTTTTATTGGTATACATACAACACACACACCATTTCATCTATCGCATACCTTTGGGATGTGGATGGAAAATGGAGTTCTGAAAAAAAAATCCCATGTGGATGCAGGCTGGATCTGCACAGAAGACACTCCAGTGAAGATATGAACCAGAGAATTAAGTGTTATGATGCATCACTGATCACCTCTGAGTCAATGTGCCAGTGTGCCAACTGTCACTCTAACATGTGCTAGATAAATTAAATAATAACAGTATTCCTGCATTAAAAAAATATGTTTATGCCTCTACAATCCATGCTGCTCTTGTGTCTTTAATGACATACTTACTGCTTTGATAGCTATGCTTCATTTTAAGTTATCACCTTTGGTTATATCTTGAAGACATCATTTGAAACCATTTTTTAGCCTGTTCTCTATTACAGACTAGCTGTTTTAAACTGTACTCTGTAACAAAGATGTTCATCTTTTTATAATGTCCATACTGAACCAAAGTTTTTCTCCCTATTTGTCTACTGAAAACAAACCTTGGACACAGATGGACAACCCAGTCATCAAAACATAAAAAAATAGGCAAACAATTTTAATGTCCAACTCTGTGCTATAATTCTTCAAGACCCCAGTCATAATGTCTGAATGTGTAAAAAGCATTATGACAGCTTTAGAGGAAACATTTTTACATTTAATCAATATTATATAGTCCTTGATAGCAGTCTTCTGAAGTTATATCCGGTGATTACACTGTTTTGTAAGTGGAGTTTATTTTAATCATCCTCATTGAAATGAATCTTAGAAATTATACAGATTTTCCTTGAAAAAAACTAGCAATGATCTAATATACATCCTGACAAAACTTTTCAGTATTACTAAGCAAAAGCAAAAATAATACCAAACACGAACACATATTTTGTGTATCATTGCTCACCTAAACACAAGTGTCCTTGAAAACAAAAAAGTCAAACACCCCAGAATTGGAAGGGGTGATGAATTTGTTTATGAATAAATGTGGGAAGAACCATTTTTCCTTAATGGAGTTTTTTTTTTTTTTTTGTTTTTAATCAAAATTGGGATTATTCCTGTACATGTTGTCAACTAACCAGAGCCTCCCAAAAGATGTCTGAGTAAAAAAAAAAAAAAAAAAAAAAAAAACTGTCCAAATATTTTGCAAAAAGAAAAACACATTGTAAGACAATTCTAGGAAGTAGGACTACTTAGCCATCACCACCTTTACAGGTATATCAGAAATGAAAATTACATAGGTGAGAGAAAATCTAGATAATCTATATAATTTCTAGCAAAGCTTTTAATATTTTTTAAAGTAAGTTATTAATATTTCCAGACACAGATATGTTTTAAGCTTTATGAAAACTCATGATGTCCTGCTAATGGGGTGCAAAATCAATGATAACATGGTTGATATTACCAATGAATAGGGAGGGGGGGGGGGCAACTCAAGGCAAGACTTAAAGCAAGAAACAAACAGCTAATATAACCAGGGTCAGCCTTTGATCAACTGGTGCTCTAGCCAAAAGGGCTTGCCAGTGCCCCCCACACCACCAGGTACCCCCATCCTGGTGTACCTACACCATCCAGATTACTTTTTTCTCCATTTTTCTCATGGTTTGTCTTACTCTTCAGTTTTTCCTGTATTTATTGAACACATTTTAAAGAAACTATTTTCTTTACTACAAAATAGTAAATAAATAAATACTGGAAAAGTGCCTCTGTTAGAGCTGTGCCACCTAGTTGGCCTATGCCTAAGGCTGGCTATGAATGTAACTGCCTCAAGGATAGTGAAAAAAAAAAGAAGAAAAACTCTCCAAGATTTTAGAGGGCAAAATTAAACATTTGCATTCATCTTCAATGTAAGACCTGCTAAAAACTATGCTAATTCTTCATGAAAAATAAGTTTTATTAAGCTCAGATGTTCATGCAGTATATTATAGCATTTTTCATTGTGGCTATTCCAAATCAGAAATAACACCAAAGACAAGATACAAGCCCTGTGGTGAGTTCCGAATTCTGCCTGTGATTCTCCAGCTGTTAATGAAGTTTCCTTATGCAAATGTTATGAAAGAGATGAAGCCTTCTTCTGAACCATGTAAATGGTGCAGATCTGAATGCCAGGTGACTTTTCTGAGACAACACTCTTGACCACTGACCAGAAGAAGGAGCTGAGGCAGTACCAGATGTGTCCTTCATTTCAAGTTTCATAGCATGGTGGTGGACTGCAGTTCTTTAGAATTACTTTTGTGTTCTGAATGAAGCTTTGCATAGACATTTGGGTGTGGTCCCGTAAGCAGAAGTGGTAAAGCCATGGCTAAGAAGCTTCATATTATGAGGACATGAATGCTGAATGTATCTTTTGTGCTGATAAGCGCCAGCTAATGTTTCTGGATCAGACGTGAGTATTGGACAGAAAGAATTGAAAATGAGTTGTACAGTTACAGTAGAAATGTTTTCATCTTTAACAGCATAATGATTTTAGTCTCTTTTACAGGTGTTCTTGCTACCGGAAGTTCCTGATCATATGACGCAGCCAAGTTTTTAACCCCCTCGCCCCACAGCAAGATAAGCACTCCTTTAGTGGTACTGCTTTGTATTCACACCCCTTTAGCTGTACTGTTGTACATTCACCCACTTTTAGTGGTACTGTTGTGTATTCACAACAGTCACACATCATTGGAAGGTTACTGCTATTTCCATTCTGTCTTTAACCTGTCTTTTGATATAGAAAAGTAGCAAATAATTGTTGATTTTAGGAAGGATAAAAAAATAAATAAAACACAATAAAAACTGATATAAATTACAGTCAGAACTTTCAGATTTAACTGTTCTCATATAACAAGTTAAGTAAAATGGATGCAGAGAATAAGGGAATCATTTAAAACAGGCTATGAAATACATGGTATGTTTTTACTTTTTTCCCCTTAAATCACTTACACCTGTCTATAAAATAATTGGTATGTTTATAATATTTTTATGTAAATGTGAAGATAAAATCACCTGAACCCATGTAACCTCTTTAGTTCTACATGAAAATGCATTCATTGCCAGGCTAGAGCAGCCTGGTGCATAGTTATTTATGTTATGACTGGTTTATTGTAGTCATTGTGCAACTGGCACATCAAAGAGATACAGATGACATCAAAGAAACAGTTCATAAAGTGAATTCCTTCTTCCAGCTGACTAAAGGCTTTCACTAATGTTGTGCTTAGTATGGTGCGTTTTGTGCAGTCTTTTGTCTGAGATCACTTTTGCAGTTTGTTTCACCCATTTCCTAAAAAAAGTCACACTATAAGCCTATAACCGTAGTACAAGGCAAAGACTACTTTATGAACAACTAAAATTTGTTTCATATTTGCAACAATCTTATCTTTTATGTGTGAGCCACATGTCAAAACGTGCGTTCATCTTACTTGAAAGAAAAATGCTTTCATCTGTACTCTTTCAACTCTTTGCCTTTAGGTAGTCATAATAATGACGACATTGTTTGAAGGCATAATACTAAGGCATTCTCTACCTTTTTATTGCACATAATGGTTATATTTATATGGTTGACATTACTGATGGATTTTACTGTACGTCTTTGAAGAAAATGACAATTTGATTCATAGTATGCTGTATTTCTTTGCCTCTGTGGATTAGATCAGGACATGGTTGAGTAGTGTAGGAGGACTAAATGTGTTTCAATGTTCTTTTGAAAGGAATAAATGTTTTTCTCTGTGGTGCTATTTGGTTTATCTCTGTCAATCAGCACCTGTCCAAGCTTGTCACTTACCGGTTCTCATCCTTATGAATGTATCTAAGGTCCTGTGGAGCCTTCCCACAGGTGGGGTGAGAAGGGGTCACCGCAGGCTGACTAGTGTGCTTGATTTGCGGCATTGAGAATACTTGCCTGTGGGTAGCATAGTGAACCGACAACATTGTGCTTTAGCCAGAGTACTGCTTCCCCCTCTGTCTGCTCTACATCCTGTTGCGATATTTCTCCTCAGAGTTAAATCTCCAGTATAAACGAATCTCCAGTATAAATGGGAGTAAAGCTATCTGATGAAACAGGAATGGGAAATTGTAACAACCGAGGCTGTAGACTATTGTAATACGTAATAGTGGAAAGGTGAGAGTCTGCAACAAATAGGTTATGCCAGTCTAGGAGACCCTGGTGAGTGAGTGCTCTGCTTCCTTGAAAGGGTTGCTATTAATACATAACACCAGCATGGATGACATACTGGCATGGATGACTATTGCATAAGGGCAGGGGGAGAAGGAACTGGGCAGACACTGAGAGCAGCTTTTATGTCATTGACCTGAAGACTCCTATGATTTTTATTGAATCTCCACCCCATCACTGAAATTTAGAGCAACATCTCTGAAATGGGTAGGGTAGCACTGACGCATCTTTCACACTAGCATGTCTGTACATCTGTTGTCATTTCAGCAACTTAGTGCTGCATTCAGTGACACAGTGTTTGGCCTACAAATGCAACTTTTGCTAATTAAAATACTTCTATTTACCTAACAAAACTAACAGATCCTTGAAACAATGCTATATTTGAAGGAATTGAAGTTGCAGAATGAATGAGATAATTATTTAAATGGAGAACTTTGGTTTGAAAAATGTTGCTTTTGTATGGTTAGTGTGCATTGTGGGTCTCAATCATAATGAACTATCTGCAGTACTATAATAGATGGATGTGGGGCCTCAGAATGTGCAGTCACGTTCCTGACATACTATTATAGTTGGCTGCGGGAGTCTCAGAATGTGCAGTCATTTGCCTGACACTAACAGGATTTTCTGTTCAGCAACATATGATATTAGATATTATATTATTACCTGACGTAATAAACTTGGATTTGTTGAACCATTTTCTATCGCCTACTGTCTTTCTTAAACATGTTTGTCTTTTTTTTTAAGTATTAACATGTATTATGTCTATCATGATGTAGATGTTGTAATGGATGTTATCACTGTGTAAGAATTTGAATTTATGGGAATTAAACTCTCTCTCTCTCTCTCTCTCTCTATATATATATATATAGACACAGACACACACACACACACACACACACACACACACACACACACACACACACACACACACACACACACACACACACACACACACGCACACACACGCACACATATACTGTATATCAGAAATTTTATCAATAACAATAAACATTTTTAACTGGGTAAGCCCATGGGTACAGTCTTTTTCAAGGGCAACCTACAAATGTCTGATTAATTGACTTGTTTAGAGTCACACAGTAGACAAATGGAGGCAGTGGGAATCAAACCACCAAACTGCCAGACATAGTTTCATAGGTTCATAAGTAAGTACTAGGCTAGCTACCTTTGCACGCCATTTTAAGCCTAGCCAACTTCCCTTTCTGTGCATGAAATAACATCTCATTTGGTTATAAGTTGGCCTTACCCATTCCATCATTAGTAATTATATATTACCCCTCATGAGAGTAACTGGGATCATGTCACTGATAATCTGAGTGGACCCATGTATGGGATAAAGCATTTAAAAGCTGCCTCTATCCATTAGTAGTAATATAGGGGGCAGTCATAAGGTAAATTTTCTGTTTCCCGTACATAGATCTAAGTTGCTCTTGAATATGGACTGGGCTGAACTTTGTTTTTTGTGGATGGGGAGTCTGTTCCACAGCAGTAGTATCCCCCGAGAGACATACCTGTCCCTCCAAGCAGTTCTGTTGATGTTGCAGAAGGGTCGGACTGAATATCTCTGATGTCATTTGACTTGCTGATGTACAGTAAATCCATCAGTAAGAAGTCAGAGGATGCCTTGCATGCCAGATGCAGTTCACTTCTTAACAGTCTGTAGGATACTGAGTATAGTGACAGGGCTTTGAGTTGGTCCATGTAGGACATGTTGTTTAGGCCTTGTATCTTTTTAGTAAGGCATCTCTGTGGGTGTTCCAGTTGTATGTGTCTGGGCAGATTCGTGCCAAATGGGGCATTATATTCAATGACTGGCCTAATGAGGGATGAGTAAAGGGGGACAATGACATCCATAGATCTAGATCTAGACAATTCCCTTTGTTTATAAGCTGTGCAATATAGAAGGAATTTCTTACAACAATAGACACATGTTGGTCAAAAGCTAGGTCACTGTCCACATAAATTCCCAAATTTTGAAAAACTGGGTCAATTCTTAGGGATGTGTTATCATTTAGTAGTTCCCTCGGGTAGATGATTTCCCAAGGGATACAATATTGCATTTTTTGGCATTTAGTTTCGGTCCATGATTTTGGAACCAGTTCTTTATTTGAGACAAACCTTCCAGCAGGATGGCTAAGTCATTTGGCAATTCAGTGACTGCTCCTAGCTTGCAGTCATCTGCAAACTTAATTAGCCAGAGCCATTTGGTATTGACTTTTACTTCAGAAAAGTAGATGCCAAACAGGAGATGCCCCAACACAGAACCCTGGGGAACTCCACTGCTAACTCATCTCTTTGTGGAGGCAACTTCCCCTATTTTGACTATCTAAATTCAATGTGTGAGCTAGAAATAATGAAATAATAATGCAAGGAAATAATAATGATTAATAATAATGACATAATGAAAGTCAGTAAAAAAAAAACAAGGAGGATCTGAATATTCTGGAAGGCATTTCCCCAGCAGCCTCAAACATAGATATTCTAATCTGAGATCACACAAACAAACAGACCTAGAGACTTCTGAGATGATGGCTATTGAGTGAGGAGCACTTTCAGCTTGCTTCAAAGGCTAACTCTGTTTTTAACTGCCAAACCTTCTTCAGCTACAGTTAAGGAAACTTTTGTCAAGGCATTTATTTATACTTTGTTGATTGGGCTAGTCCCACTATGCCTCTGGCCTCCTTTCAGGAGACCAACAGTGGTATTCATACTAACTAGGGGAAATTTGTCTGGGGCACTAGAGAACCTTCCCCTACTCTTTTTGTTGGGGGAGTTCAATATGGTGGAGATGTCAGGCACAGTGAAGGCCATGGCTGCTCACACCATAGAAGGAGTACATTTAAATGAAAATTTTGGTGAAGTTGTAGAAATTGTTACACTACCATTTGCTGGATGATAGGATAAAGTTTTGGTGTCAGTGATTTCAGAGAAGTTAATGGATCAGTTTGATTGATCCAGAGGCAATTTTATGGAAGAGTAGTACCCAGAACAGTGTGATGGTGTACCCACACAAACTACTACTCCCAGGCATGTTTGTCCTTTTTTAAGATCCAGTAAATATGGGGGATAAAGGACATAAAATTAAACAATGCATATTACAATGTACTAAGTTTGGAAGTGAAGGACATGTGGCTTGATTGTCAGGGACAAGGGGAACTCTCCTATTCAATACAAGGGGAAAATAGTCAGCTACATTAGAAAGAGTGCAAACAGGGTATGGGGCTTCTTCTGGGGTAGATGACTAGTTTACAGAGTATGCAAACAAAAGCAAACACCTCTCAGACATTAAATAATGCTTGGAAATACATGAAGGGTAGGACGGTGACAACACATAGGATGCTGCAAGAACTGAGATAAAAGCTAGCACTGAGGATACAGAGGAGACAAGAGAAGATGAAAGTGGTAGTATAGGTTGTAGAGACCAAAAATGAAAAAGAAAGTTAAAAGGTATATAGGCAAAATAAAAAGCAATGATTATTTTTAGTATTTCTATCAATAACATTAAGGGTGAATATCAACAACTTTAAGCATTATAGTAGTTAAGAAAACAATATTATAATTTAATAATTTTTCTGGATACCAGATTATATTTTTGGTGGGAAAGACAGCAATTTGGTACATTTTTTGACAGGGGTAGGGCCTGTTCTTTGGTTGGTGGGACTGAGACCATTTTAGTTATTGCCTTCCTTTACAAGCAGCATGTAGATTTTTTAATAATAATGAGATGTAAGGGGTTAGTGGTAGATGCTTTGGTAAGACAAAATAGAGTCAGAATAATTGTATTATATGCTAGTACAAAAAATTAGTACAAATGCAACTTACTGAAGAATATGAGGGTTTTTATAATGGTGAATTTACCAGTTGTGATAAAGGTGACTATAATTGTAACATAAATAGTAGAAAAGATAAAGTAGTTAGAGATTTAAGGAATGGTAAAAAACTTTTAATGATAAGTGATTTGCATTAAGATCAGAATGAAGGGTCTATTTATACCTTACTGTATCTGTATCCATCAGTTCAATACCTTCCTCCCATCCTTCATAACCAAAGACTTCCTAGCTAAAATATGACTTTGTTCTTCCTCAACATCAGGATTAACTATATTCCTAAATGTGAACAAGTACCCATTCATACCTTTCACCTTCTATCACTTTCTCTCCCCTGGCTTTCTCTCTAAATATACTATAGGTCTGCTTTTCCTCTCACTTCATATTGCAATTCCTGTTTGTATTATACTAACTTATCTTTAATTTCTCTATAAACTAGCTAAGATTCCCCTTAATATTAATTTGTATCTATCCTTAACCAATGTTTTCATATTATGTCTAATTAGGTATAATTATTTGAACTGAAGGTGTTTTTGTATTACTTTTGAAGATTGTAAAATAATTGTCCTTAAAATGTCTTGCAATACTTTGGAGTTTTTCTCCCTCGGCCTCCAATAAAAATGGGCTGCTACCCAGTTGGACTTTTCTAGTAATCAAATGTAAATAAGATAAAATAAAATAAACATATAAGGGAGTTGCCAAATGGAGACAGGCTTCTTATTTCCTAAGAACATATAAAAAGTAAGAGGAGGCAAAATATTGACTGGATTTTCTGATCATTGTTCTATATGAGAAGTTTGGCGATAAAGAAAGAACATTTTGTAGTACAGAATGACTTAAAAATTAACAGTCAAATGTGCGGAAGAGGAAACTTGGCAAAGGAAGGTGAAACATTATGGGAACAGCATTTAAACATGAAAGATTTTTATGTGTCTCTCCCTAATGGGTAAATAGGATTAAAATTCAGATATAAAAAATAATGCATATTGCATGAAAAAGAACATTTCAGGGAGAAGTACTTTATAGATTGTTACTTCAGAAATATGAATATTCCGTACAAAGACATACCCAAGATTATCTAAGGAGAGAAACAGAAATTGATGAAAAAAGTAGACAAAGAGTATAAATGCTGTATATAGAGATCCATCCATCCTCAACCCCCTTTTCCCATTTTTGCACATGGGGTCGGGGTGTCACTACAACATATATTTTTTAAAAGGAAAAAAAAAAAACCAAGTATTGACTTTTTTAGGTGTATGAGTTAAGAGATATGAAAATACAGTTTATAGTTTGTTTGATGACACTGGGACAGAAAGGAATGTTAAGCAAAATATTATGACTATTGCAAATAAATACATAGAGAATTGATATGATAGCAAGGAAAATGAAGAGTTAAAATACTGGCGTTTGGTGTAGATAGATGTAGATTTAAAAAAATTTATTAATAAAAAAATTGAGTTAGATGAGCTTAAAATGGTATTAGCACAGGACAGGTATATAAAGATAGTTTTCTAAGGGAAGATGGACTCAGATATTTATTTTTTAATATTCCATAGAAGATATGCAAAAACTGTTTCTGAACTGCCTGCTTTAGAAGTTTATAATGGTTTCTTGATGCCCACTGTTATAATGTTTTTATGACAGAAGGGTTAGAATGGGATATGAAAAACCAGAGACCTATTGCTCTATAAAATATGAGCTACGAGATATTGATAAAGGTCCTACAAGTTAAAATAAGAGAAGGCATTTGTAGATAAACAATGACAGGAATGTATGATATGCCAAAAAGCAAATTAAGAAACTCATTGTTAATCAAACAAGTGGTATGTGTAATACAGGGAACAAGACTGTGGATACTTTTGGTATGTGGGCCTTTGATAGCTTAGAACACAGATCAGTATGGGAAATATTAAAACAGCATGTTTTTGGTATCAAGATGGGAAGACTGATAGAAACAGTAAGCAATAGGTAAATTGTGCCATTGTTAATAAATGGCTGGGAAGGTGCAAACATCAACATGCATAGGGAGGTAAGTTGGGATGCTTGTTAAGTGTTGTCCTTTTTTTCCTAGTGAGGAATTTTGCCTTAAAATACTTGGATGTTATTTATTTTTTTTTATTGGGACAGTGGGAGTTGCTTAACAGGGTAGACATTCCATGATTTTTATTTTATGCAGAGTATTTAAAGTTAAAGGTGTATGATGTACTTTTGTCTTGGTGTAAACTGCTACCGCTTGGTGAGTTATGTTTAAACGACTTTATGAATGATATAAATCTTATTTCCTCTACTACAAAAAATGCAGCCGTATTCATCTTTGCTCCTCAATTCTAGTTTCTTATACATGTGTGTGGTCTTTATGAATTTGTGTTATAGCTGTTGTGCATATTAAATCCCAACCATTGATGCGCTAAAATTTTGTGAGCATATGGTGTTGTGTGAGCAGCAGTTATTGGTGTACTGATGTACACTGGGCTTGAACTTGTGAATGTGTAGGAAGCCTGTACCTATTGTGCTACTCTTAGAGTCAAACAGAACCTGTTTGATTACACCAAGGAACTTTTTTTTAATAATTAAAATGGGTAATTTTATATACTGCTATAGGGCAGGAAAGTGAAGACTGTAATTTTCATTTGAGGAACCAGTCCAGGCGTGGTTATTACAATATTTAGTTATGCAACGGCACCAGTATGAATTATGTGTCATGCTGGTCACAGCCTAGGTGATCTGGCCCAGCTCCCTCAAGGATTAATTTATCGAATATTCAACCAATCAGGTAAAGCCTGATTAAACAAGTAACACATGCTGGTAACAAATGATACCCATTTGTTTTACTTTATTAAAAATGGTACTCGCGATTATTCATAATGAATATCATTCATTTTATCACCTATGTCTAAAATCCTCACATCAAGACAGATTAAATAAACACATCAGTGAAAACAACTTGTCTTAACACGTGGAAACATAATAGTTATAACTTCCCAAAATGTATTAATGGTATTATTAGTCAATGGATATTGGAGTCTGCTATCTATGATAGCTGTTCATTGTCTATACAAGGAAAGGTGGAAGGTCCTTGTCTGGGAATGTGGTCTTTATGCAATACCAGTGCTTGTTTGATCTTAAAAATAACTGTCTAGCACAAAAGAGTGCATATACTGAAACGATTAGTAGTGATCTTCCAAGAATAGGAGTGTTGCACTCAATCATAATAAACCTAACTAGACTGTTCACTGGCACAGAAATATCATGTACTTTATATTCATGGTGATCTGTGATTTGTAGTGATCTTGTCATTTTAAACTGTATTGTTTGTCAGTGCTGTGTCCCTTACAGGGGAAAACACTGCTGCTTTTGTCACTGCAGAAAATGTGCAATGATTTGTAGTTGGCATGAATACTTGATGGTTATTACAATGCAATTATAACACATGAGATTTTAATTTGGTGCTTTACTAGTCTGAAAGTGCTTTTAACCTCTTTATCCTAGTCATGAGTAGACTTAGGACTCAAAATAAGCATTGTTTCACTAGCTATATTATGCATTAACCTAAGGTTAACTGGATCAGTAAACATCAATTTTAACAACTATGCTCAGTTATCTAGATGCTACTTGGTGATCTGGCAATATTTTTGTGCTACTGCATAAGTTGGGTCTATATTAGAACATCGAATGTTCTAAATGGCAAATGCTGACATGAGCAAAAATGCAGGACCTCGAAGATTTTTTTTATCGCAGTACAATGAAGATTGGAATATTTGCCCTTTCCTCACTGTAGTGCGATCTCGGAGTTGGAATATATATTTAGCGGGGGACCCCCCCCCCCACAATAATGTTTTCGAGATCCTGCATTTTCATTCATGTCAGAGTTCTCTATTTAGAACATTCAATGTTCTAATATAGACCCATATACGTTTAGGGGTAGAAATGCAATATTTTTACATAACAGTTAAGACTATCTGGTCAAGTAGGTAATGAATTTAATCATAGTTATATGATATCAAAAATACTCTGACAACCTCTTTGTGTAAGAGCATTATGGGCTTAACATATCCAGATTTTTGGCTGTTGACCCAAATTTCATTGTACACAGCAACATGTGACATTCAATTATTTTCAAGTGCAAAGGAAGCATGTTTTTATGATGTTTAAACAACCATGTCTAGTTGTTACTATATCCCTGCTTTTAAATCTGTCTGTAGCACATGCACAGTGGTCTAGAATACAGACATCACAGTTTACTATTGAAATTTCGTAGTGCCTGTGATGGAGCAGTATGTCTTCGAAAGGCACTTTCCCAAAGGGCACAATGCTGAACCAGACTACAATGAATACACAATACCGAATGCGCAGTGTAATTCGATAGTCTGAGTTCAGTATTCTGAGTGGAGATTGCTGTACAGTGAGGAACAGGGAATTTACCCATTTCCTCACTGTAGTGGAGTGATCTTGGAGTTGGCATATATAATTTTCAGGGGGTATGGGGGGTTGCAGCCCCCCACATGGGGTGTGCAGGGGGTTTTTCCCCCCTCCAAAATAGTAAAATCCATGTGCCATTGACTTGACAGTCTAACCGTACGTTAAGCTGCATAGCTTGGGTGACTGACATTACCTACTGCTATGTCGAATGCATCAAACTATGGGTGTTGGTGTATTCAGTTTAGACATGTGCACCTGATTAACTTTACGGATTTCCACATTTTGAGTCGACATTTTGATTGCCTGATAATTGCATTTCCAGAATTTCAATAGTAAATCGGACATCACATGTTACTGACAATTCTTGCCAATGATGAAGTTCCAGTGGTAAATACCTTGCATGAGGTTATATTTTATTAGCAGGGTGTAAATTTTGTGTGTATTTATGTTTTGTCATTTTTTATTTTCTAATTGGATCATTCATGTAAGTCTAGGGGAGACATTTCTTTAGGCATAGGGGTAGTGGGACAGGTAGTAAGGGATCTTTGATAGCTCCATAGATCACTATATGGATTTTTATGTTATTACTGCCAAATATTTACTGGCAGTGCTCCTTATCAAAAGAAGGCTCTATTTTGTAATTACTCAACCTAAGAAGACTCAAAGTTACGTTCATTATCATTGAGTGCAACAGTAAGATTCTTGTTAAACCACTACTAACAGTTTTAGTATATGTACTCTGTGGGGCTAGTGAGTTGTTTTTAAGATATTATTTTTCTGATGCATTGTTAACCTTTGATAACTATGAGAAATACCTCTCAACTGTCCAGATTTTCACAGACTGTCCAGATTTTTGCCTCATATTTTAGATCTGTTCCTCATAAAATTTGCGGTCTTTTGGATTTTTGTGGCAAATCATTAAGGACTTAATTCACTATATAATAACAGGCATTTGAGTTTCAGACTTCATATCCTTCAGAAAATGCATGGTAACACAATACCTTTCATTCTAGCAACTTTCTAAGTTTCGAAGAACAATATTTAAAATTTGTCCCTATTTTTGGGGCTTTGTCTCCATTATTTTTGTCTTTGTCCAAATTTTTTTTTGCTAAGAGGTTGAGATCTATGCTATGACTACACTTTGGGCAGGGAACGTAACTTAACTTTGGGTTCAGAATATGATATACTAGGTTCTGAAACTCATTCAAGCAGAAATCACACTTGTTTTGTAAATAACTTGAGCACAAATGATTAATTTGATGCATACAGTTTCCTTTATTCCGAAGGTAAGTACTTTATTTCCTTCTTTCCCCCATTTAAAATTTGATCACGAATGTACTTTCTTCTTACAAGGTCTAGGAGTAATTATAATTTAGAATGTAAAACTGAATCATGTTTATTCTCAGATCACTCCCATATACATCTTTATATTTAACTGGAGACTTAACCCAGGGTTAATAAAATAAAATGATGTTCACAATGAAATTCCAAGATTATTTCATCTCAGTTCTCAGAATTATTGGATTACAATCTACCATTTGACATTAGATGTACAGTATTTAAAACTATAGTAGGAGGGATTCTAGTTCTTACCTGAAGAAATATAAAATGAAGAAGACAAATGAAACAGAGCAGTTGATTACTAAACTGGATAAAGATTTACAGAAAAAAATAATGCATCCAAATATTTAGCTTTAACTTAAGTCCAGGATGATCTAACAACTTTGTAAGCTACAAACCAATCATTTTTGAGACCACGTTACTGTAAATATGCTGAATGGGCCATTGTTTCCTTTACATTACTTATAAGAGTACTAAAATGTAATCATGGTGGTAATAACATCATTTCTATTTTAAAAGGTTTACATAGTAAAACACAAGAAATTTATTTATTTCTTTGGTTTTGATTACTGTGAAAGCCTGAGTGGGCAAAGCCCCTTTCCAGCAGAGACCCTACAAGAAACGTTCCACTTTGCATTTGCATAGGCAACTAACATAAGCTAACAAATAGAAATATACTGTATAACACTGATTTATATATATATATATATATATATATATATATATATATATATATTTATTTATTTTTTTAAATGAGTGATCTCCCATGTTAAATACACTGTACAGTATTTACAACATACTAGTGACACATATCCATAGAGCATTCAGCATATATAGCCATATTGAAATTATACTACACAGAAAAGAGATGGAGCATATGAATATTGTGTCTAGTCATTTCATTGAGACCTATAAAAAGGAGAAAAGGGCAAGAATTTTGTTATACTTATTTGATCTGCTTGTATAAGCAGGGGGCCTTAGAAATGGTGTTGGTGTGAAGAGCAAGAGATGTAACTTCATTGGGATTTTCATTTGTTTTGTAGGCGGTTTATGGTTATATAACAATGCTTACCTTACACCATCTAATAAGGCATTCAATGATTTTAAACTTTCCCAGTTTATTATGTATATGCATAGCAACATTCTTCATATTTTTTTATTTTTGCTGTATATCCCATGTGACAAAGAACAATACTGCCAGCCCAGCTAGCTGGAATTTTGTAAATAATTATATGTCATTTGTGAATATTAATATGATTTCTATAGAAATGTAACAAAAGGAGATACTGCCAGCCCAGCAATTTGGAATTTTGTAAATAATTATATTAATTTGAATATTAATATGATTTATATAGAAGTGTGACAGAAGGAGATACTGCCAGCCTAACTATCTGGAATTTTCTAAGTGGTTGTGTGTCATTTCTGAATAGAAACATGATTCATATGCCTGTGTTATTAGAAGTGTATGTCATATTGTATAGATGTATGTTGAAGAAATATTTTATACACTATTGCATCTGCTTAAGATGTATGTATTTTAACATGGGGGATTGAAACTTCAGAAGAATGGTTGAGGTTGAGTTACTTTATTGCTGGGCCATAAACAAAAGAGATGTTATTTTTTATTTCAGTGCAGTAGCAGATATAATGTCTAGAACTAGAAGTTTTTTTGCATTGTTTTTAAGTGTGGAGGAATGTAAATTGTTTGACGACTTACACCATTTGCCAAAAGATCTAAGGTATATGTGTTTTTGCAGATAGATGCTAAATGCTACAGCTGCATCAATGGTTTTGCCTGGGATAGTCAGATGATAAGAGTATGCCAGCAGTAATATTTGAAATAATATTTTAAGAAATCTCTGATAGAGAGACAGGGCATTTTGTATTTATCTTTGACTTGACAACATTAGCTGGAAAATGCACTCACCATGCCTGTCTTGCCTTGCTATGAGTAAGTGAATCTAGGATACAGTCATTTCTTTTAGATATAGTCAGGAATATAGCTGAGCTTAATTTAGATGTTTTTCTTTATTTATTTGAGACTGTCCTGCAATGTTGTTTTAAGTATTCCCTGTGATTTTGAACTCTGAAGTAACTGTGATTGTTTACTGAGTATTTTCTTGTTCTTTTATTATTTATTATTAAATATATTTAAACCTTTCATTGTGGCTGATATTTGTGAGACAGATTTAAGCTTTTAGAGTGCTTGCATATCTATTTGGTGACACTGTGAAAGCCACTCCTAATAACCTTGCTCTTGGTCAAACTACCATTTGGATTAATAGTAACATTGCACAGTAAGTTTGGACACCCTTTGTTAAGGGCCTTAAAGATGATAAAGAGTTGGCTGGTGGCAGTGATAACTACCTTATAGTCTGGGAAAAGGGGGCATAGCTAGTAAACCTGTGCCAGCCTTTCCCAGGTGTGTTTGTGTTTGTGTGTGTGTGTGTGTGTGTGTGTGTGTGTGTGTGTGTGTGTGTGTGTGTGTGTGTGTGTGTGTGTGTGTGTGTGTGTGTGTGTGTGTGTGTGTGTGTGTTTGTGTGTCAGCAACTTGGGCAGGGACACAAAGCACTGGTTGGACAGAGATGGTGCTGGAGTTCAGCTGGGATCTCATCTCTATAGTTGTGCCAGTGGGGAGTGTTATTGGGAATCTGGAGAAAGAGGGAAAAACCAGCCCCAGACTGACTGACTGTGGTCTCTGTGTGCTCTTAAGGGAAATTGTACTTTAATGTGTGAGTACTTGTCATCTTTCCAATGTACTCATCCCTCACTGTTACCAGTGGTGAGGATTGAGAGTTCTTGATTACTGGGCCAGTGGTGGGGCATCACACTCCATACTGCCTGAAGTGATATTAACCGGACATTTGGAAAACTGAGCATAATCACTCAAGACCTTACCTGGTACTAACACTTCTAAATTCTTTGTTAATAAAAAACAGATATTAATCATTGTTGTCAGAGTTCCTAAGAAATTGTATATAACAAATCAATGGACTTTGTAGAAGAAAGTTCGGGGCCTCTGTTGTCAAGTTGCATTCTAAAATATCTAAATCCATATCAACTTTATAACACATTTAAGAGAATACCTCTTGTAACTCCATAAAATTGCCTTTTTTATAACAATATAAGTTAATTGTGTATTAATCTCCTTGTAAACGGATATATTTATTTTCAAACATTGAACAGTATTGATACTGTCAACAACCTTATCAGTTTGGATCCCTTTCCGGCAATTTTTCCAAGATAAGGTGCAAAGTTTGATAATTTTACAGCCTTTTGGTGATGGCACAAGTTTTAATTCTTTCCTTGTTTATGTGAAAAATGTGTTCTTTATGTCACATTGTTAACTTATTATTAATCCATTCAATAAACATAAATCTGAAAAAAAAGAAAAAAGTACAGTTGTATAAGTAAAGCTTACCATAACAACTAACAACAGATGATAGAATGATCACTGCTTTGGTAGCCTTAGCTAAATGGGTTATATCCTGCCAAGGGTATAACAGCTGGCCAGCATCCAAAGCTTCAAAGCACCTTTCACAGCCTGATCTGAGCTGACTAAAAGATTAGTTTGGGTGCAAAGCCCTTTAGAGCTTTACTGCCAGCAGAAAGAGAGAGGCTGATCCCTGAAATAACAATGTTAAGAACAGAAATAAATAAATAAATAAATAAATAAATAAATAAATAAATAAATAACTCTCTACATCATGGCATAAAAACGCAACAAAAACAAGGAGGATGGAGGGAGGGAATGGCTACTGCAACAGATTGAATATTTACTGTTATGGCAAGTTTTACTTATATAACTGTACTATATTCATCATAATTATCACTGCTACAGTAGCCTTAGCAATATGGGTAGGTTACCTTAGCTAACTACATTTGGGAGGTGGAAGGAAAAGAGTCCAGGAGGTCCTAGAGAATGGTCATAGCAAAGCTCGATCTGGATGTAGTGAAGAAATCAGGCTTATAGTACTTTGCTTTGTAAGGACCAATTAGCAGCTTCTAGAGTACTTATAGAATCCAATCCTTTCCAAAACATCATATATGAAGCCATGGCCCTGGCAGAGTGGGCCTTGACCCTGTCTGGAATAGTTTTGTTATGGTGAGTTTAACAACATGTAGTAGACTTAGACAACCACTGGAAATAGGCTGTTTTGATACAGGTTGTTCCATCTTCTAACCTCCACAAAAAATTAACAATTGATCCGAAGATCTGAAAGATTTATTTTGTTTAAGATTGTACCAGAGTTGTCTGTTAACATCCAAGGTATGGAGTAACCTTTCTCCCTCATTTTTAGGTTCAGGAAAGAAAATGAAAATTAGATGCCACTAAGGCATAAAAGAAGGATTTGTTCTCAAAGAAAGCCGGTCCCTAAGGAAAATGAGATAGGGTTGACTCAGATACCCTTCTTGCAGAGGTTAGAGCAATCAGCAAAACTGTTTTCCATGTTTGGAATCTCAAGTCAGCCAGAGTGGCTGGTTCAAATGGAGCAAATGTTAGCTTGTATAACACAAAATTAAGATCCCAAGGAGAGGGGCACCATTTTTCATGGAGGCCTCTTATGTAAATCCCTTTCAAAAACATTTTGACATGAGACTGCATTGAAAGAGGAGGATCCGTGGGCAGAAATGGAGAAATGGCCAGTAAATGAACATTGATAGATGAATAAGAAAGGCCATAGGATAGTAACTCACACAAATATTGTAAAACAAGAGATCTAATAGCCCTGAATGGGTGCTGGTTATGTTGTTGGCACCAAATAGTAAACATTTTCATTTGATAATATATGATTTTCTAGTAGTAGGCTTTCTTGCCTCCATTAGTACCTGTTGTGATGCTCCTGTACTGGCCCAGTAATCAAGGAGCCTCAATCCTCACCACTGGCAAGAGCTAGGGGACATACACATTGGGAGGATGACAAGTACAAACATAGTGAGGTACAATTTCCCTTAAGAGCACATAGAGATCACAGTCAATCTGGGGCTGGTTTCTCCCTCTTTTTCCAGATCCTTAATAAGCCTCCCCACTGGAACAGCTATAGGGTTAAGATATCAGCTGAGTAGCCAAGCCAAAACCTCCAGCACCCTCCCTGTCCAACCAGTTAAGATCTCAGCTGAGTAGCCAAGCCAAAACCTCCAGCACCCTCCCTGTCCAACCAGTGCTTCGTGTCCCTGCCCAAGTAGCTCACACACACACACACACACACACACACACACACACACACACACACACACACACACACACACACACACACACACACCTGGGAAAGGCTGGCACAGGTTTACTAGCTATGCCCCCTTTTCCCCAGACTATAAGAAGGTTATCACTGCCACCAAACACTCTTATCAGAAATGTTTAAGGCCCTTAACAAAGGGTGTCCAATCCTGCTGTGTAATGTTACTATTAATCCAAATGGTAGTCTGACCAAGACATGCAAGGCTATTTAGGAGTAGCCTGTACAGTATCACCAAAAACATATGCAAGTACTATAAGACCTCAATTATGTTGCACAAATATCAGCCACAGAGATAGGTTTAAATATATTTAATAATAACTGATAAAAGAACAAGACAATACTCAGTACACAAACACTGCAAATTCA
Source organism: Protopterus annectens (assembly GCF_019279795.1). NCBI lineage: Eukaryota > Metazoa > Chordata > Ceratodontiformes > Protopteridae > Protopterus > Protopterus annectens. Next base: position 538,782,350 of record NC_056746.1, read on the forward strand.
GAGTTCAAAACCACAGGATATATTTTAAAACAACATTGCAGGACAGTCTCAAATAAATAAAGAAAGCATCTAAACTAATCTTTACTATATTGCTAACTATATCTAAAAAAATACTTTTCCCTTGTTGATTGCTATTAGCAAGGCAAGTGCATATAGTGATGATGATGATGAGTGGATGTTCTTGCTAGGTCCAAGACAAAATACAAAATACACAGTCTCTTTCTGAGAGAGCTTCCAAATTAATATCAAATATTACTGTTGGGCCAACTTGGATGACATCACTCTTTGTCACCTGAATTCAGTTCCCAGGCTAAACAGAAACTTAACAGAATTTAACATCTCTGTGTGAGAAATACATATCTCTCAGATCTTTGCAGATCTTGGAAGTTGTAAAACAATAAAATGCTTTTACATTTGAAACCTAGTATATGCTTCTCTCCAAGACAATACAAAAACTTCTAGCTCTAGACATTGTGTCTGCTACTGAAATGAAACTGAGCGATAACATCTTTTGTTTATGGCCCAGCTATAAAGTAACTTAACCTCAACTATTCTTATGTTTTGCAGGTTAATCTTCTATGTTCCAGCAGGGTACACTGTTCTGTATAAATCATATCAATATTCACAAATGGCATAGAATTATTTACAAAATTCCAGATAGCTGGGCTAGCAATATTTTCCTATATCATACCCCCCCTGAAAACTCAAGCTAGTTTTTCAAGTAACCCTTGAGAAACATTGCTTGAGAGGATTGAGCCTATCTGGGAATACCTTACCCCATTCCCTGTCCTGAGACTCCATGTGTGTTGGCATTACTAACCCCACTGTGGTGCTGCCCTGTCATATCATATGCTTGCAATCCTAGGCTCCACCTTAGTAACTTGATATTTTGTTGTCTGGCTCAATGTAGCCATGTTAAGGGTTTGTGGTCTGTAACTACAGTACATTTCCTTCCATACAGACAAGGCTGAAGTTTCTGCAGTGCCCACACTATGGCTAGGCATTCCTTTTCTGCAGCTGCATAGCATTCCTCCCTGGTTTGGAGCCTACAACTGAGATATACCACTGGGTGCTCTTCTCCCTCTGAGGAAACCTAGGTAAATATAGCCCCCACCTCATGGTTTGAAGCATTCACCTGCACAACAAATTATTTGCTGTAATCTGGACAGGCTGATATAGAGGGTCCTCCCAAAGCTCCCTTAAGCTTCTGGAATGCCTGCTGACATGCTTGGGTCCACACTACCTTATCTGGCCTGATTTTCCTTGTCTGGTCTGTGAGGGGAGCAGCTATAGTACTATAATTGGGGACAAAGTTTCTGTAGTACCCTGCTGTCCCTAAGAATGCCCTCACCTGCTTTTTGGTAATGGGCAGGCCATGCCAGAATGGCTTCCACTTTGGCAGGTTCTGTCCTGATCCTACCATTCCACACTCTATGTCCCAGGTAGGAGACCTCTTCCCTACCCACCTGACATTTCCTGGGCTTAATGGTCAATCCTGCCCTCTGTAGTCTACCCAGCACCTCCCTGACATGCTGAAGGTGCTCTTGCCAGGAATAGTTGTAGATGACAATATCATCTAGGTAAGCAAGGGCAAAACCTCCTGGTTCTGCTAGGATATGATCTACCAGTCTCTGGAAAGTTGCTGGGGTATTTTTCATCCCAAAGGGCATCTTCATGAACTCATACAAGCCAAAAGGAGTCACAAAGGCTGACCTCTCTCTAGCACTGGGGGTCAAGGGCACCTGACAGTAACCCTTGGTAAGATCAATAGTGGTATGATACTTAGGCCCACCCAGCTGCTCTAGGGATTCATCTTTCCTAGGCATGGGGTAAGCATCTGACTCTGTGTGACTATTTAATTTCCTGTATTTCACACAGAACCTGGTGCTGCCATCCTTCTTTGGTATCAGCACCACTATGGAGGCCCAGGGACTGCTGGACTCCTCATTTACCCCTAGATCCAACATTTCCTGTATCTCCTCCCTCACAGTCTGTTTGACTCTCTCAGGCACCCTATAAGGAGCTTGCTTAATAGGCCTTTGGGGTCCTGCATTCACATTGTGCTGCACCAGGTGGGTGCACCCTCATTTCTCAGTGAATATGCTCCAAATTCCTGTAACACTGCTGGGATTTCTTGAACCTGGATAGGGGATAGCTGCTGGGACATTGCTACCCCTTCCACTGAGGTGTCAGTCTGAGCCTCACTGAGGAGATCAGTCACCAGATCCCTCTCAGACTCCAGCTACCATCCACTGGAAATACTCAGCACAAGGGCCTCCCTATCATGATAAGGTTTCATCATGTTAACATGGTACAGTTTGTGCCCCTGCCTCCTGCCAAGCAGTTCTTCCATGTAGTTAACATCACTGATCTTCCTTACCACCTCCCAAGCTGCCGTCAGCTTGCTGTGTCTGACATTAATGAGAACCATTACATGCTGCCTGACAGCATACTCTCTCGCTTGCGCATTCCTGTCATACCAGACATTTTCTGCTGTTAGGCTTCTGCCAAGTTTTCATGTGCTAAGTCCATGAGTTCCCTGAGCCTTGTCCTGAAGGTTTAGGACATATGCCACAACAGATTCCTTGTGGGATACACACTCACCCTCCCAATCATTTCAAATCAAATCTAGAGGTCCTCTCACCCATTGCCAATACAGCAACTCAAAGGGTGAAAAATCTGTGGATTCCTGGGGCACCTTGCTGTAAGCAAACAACAGATGGGGCAAATATTTGTCCCACTCCCTCTTAAACTGGTCTGCAAATGACCCCAGCATGGACTTGAGTGTAGAATTTAACCTCTCAACAAAACCATTAGTCTGGGGATGGTTGAGGATGTTTTTTAAGTGCTTCACCCCACAGTACTTCCACAGACAAGCCAGCAGGTTTGACGTGAAATTGGCACCTCTGTCAGTCAGTACTTCTTTTGGGAAACCCACCCTGCTGAAAATCTCTAACAAAGCATTTTCCACCTTTTTTGCCTCAACGGAGGACAGAGCCACCACCTCAGGGTATCTGGTAGCATAATCTACTACCACTAGGATATACCTTTTCCCTGTGGAACTTGGGGTACTCACAGGCCCCACAATATCTACCATCTGAAATTGCTTGTTATTAACAGGCAAAGGCATCAAAGGAGCTTTCACCTTGTCTCATGCCTTGCCTACCTTTTGTCACTGCTCACAGGTCCTACAGTATCCTGTTACATCTCTGAAAATCCCAGGCCAATAAAAGTTCTGCATAATACGTCTCTTTGTACATTTTATGCCCATATGACCTGCAAAGGGAGTATCATGGGCTATGGCTAGAAGTGCCAGACAGCAGGCTCTGGGCAATACCAACTGCTGTATTCTCTCACCCTCTAGCCCTCTCTCAGGGGTCAACTCTGTATATAGTAACCCTTTGTCTCAGTATACAGATTCCCCCTTCCCTTGAAAATCAGGTACCTCACTGGCTACCTCTTTCAGGCCTTGTAATGTAGGGTCTGAAAGCTGAGCCTGTCTCAACTCTCTCTTTGTAACCCTTCCCAGCTCCCCTTTCACAGGGAGTCTGGTATCCTCAAACAGTGGTACCTAATTGTCAGCCTGGGTACAGCTATTCACCTCTGCCCTTGCAGTCACTCTGTCCATCCAAGGGAATATCAGTACCCACAAACAGCTGTGGCTCACCTTCAGTGTCACTGCTAGAGGGTAGCTCCCTCACTGAAGTAACCACCTCACCAGTCCTGGCTGCAAGTGTGCAGTCTGTCTAGGTCTCCCCCAGGCTACCAGATCCACATGCTTGTCTCCAAGCCTGACTTAATGTAACTGCATGAACCCACTGTACTGCATTATCAAAATCATTCCCTATCACGACATCTGCAAGGATATCCTCAAACACAACTACTTGCCGGCTTCCTTTTCAACCCTCCCAGTCAAGGTGTACCCTACCCATAGGTATTTTGAATAGGATCCATCCAAAATCTTTGACTGGAGTAGACTGCTCAAGCAAGTAGTGCTCCTATGTAACCATTGCAGGCTTCAGTATGGTTAGGTCACAGGCTGTGTTTCCCTTAGCAGTGGCCTCTTTCCCATCCACTAAGATAGGATATAACCTCTTGTGGTAGTTTAGTACCCTTGTTGTCTCAAGACAACTCAGTGAAGGCATTTTGTCATTCCCATTTACTGTCTCTCCCTCCTTTTGTTCCCCACCTTACCTCCATGGACATCTATATGCTATATGGCCCCACCAGTTGCATTCAAAACATTTAACCCTGGACTAGTGGCTTCTCCTGCTACTGGCAGAATCTGTTGGGGCAGTCTGGGCTGTCCACCATGGGTTCCCTTAGACCCATGAACAGCACTTGGTGTCCCTTTCCTGTGCAGTGATGCCCTGCTTGCTAAGTATATGTCTTCCTTTTTCCCAACTGATCTGCAGTAGTGCATTGTCTATCAGCTAACCAAATTCTCATGTCCCCAGTCTAATTGCTAAGGGTTTGTTCCCTCATCAAAAGGTCTGCCAGCCCTTCAAAAGTGGTGATCTGACATCCACTCACCCACCTATGAAAATAAGTGCTTAGTTCAGCAATATAGTCACACATACTCTCATCTGCCTTGCATCTATGCTCACAAAACCTTTTCGTATAAGCTTCAGGTGTTAACTTAAAACATTCTAACAAATGCATGTTGACTGTATTATAATTTAAGCAATCAGTATCAGAAAGTTTAGAAATAACAATTACAGCTTTACCATGGAGTAAGGGGGTCAGGAATCATACCCAGAGCCCTTGGTCAACATTATACTGTTTACATACCCTCTCAAACATATGAATGAAGCTATCAAAATTTACTGATCTTTGTTGCTTCTGGGGTTCGGTTACTCCCTTCCCCATTACCTCCATTACTCTGATGAAGAGTCAGCATCTCCTTTTCCTGTTGCCTCTGCCTCTCCTTCTCCTCAGCTTCCAGGCATCACAGTTTCTCATTTTTCTCAGCCTTCAGATGTTGCAGTTTCTTATTTTCCTCAGTCTTTAGATGTCTCAGTCTCTCTGCTGCCTCTATTTCCAAACGCTTGGCCTCCAGCTCAAGTCTCTTGAAATCCAGATGGATTTTTAACTCCTCTGTGGAAAGGTTGAGCTGTCCATTTTCTGAGAGTTGTACATGTCCAAGGCCAGTCAGATTGTCCTCCTGGTTGCTATCCTGTGATGCAGCTGTGTCCAAAGCTGCAGTAATTTCTGCTTTAGTCTGGTTGGCATACAACAGTCCTTTAGCCTGGCACATCTCAGCCAACTGGCTCCTTGTCAGCTTGCCATCTCTCCTCTGGTGACATGCTTGCCTGTTCTCCTTGACTAACTAAGCTAAAAAAAAACAATTGTGATGCAAACTCTGAATGTTCACTGCATGGTTGATTGAGAGTAGAAACACCTTCAGTGACCACTGTATACAGGCTACAGGAATTCAATATCCTCACCACTACAAGCCAATTAATATGAGATGTGGCTATCTCACCACTGTCAACCAATTAATAGGTGATGTGGATATCCTACCACTGCCAGCCAATTAATATGTGATGCCCCTGCACTGGCCCAGTAATTAAGTAGCCTCAATCCTCACCACTGGCAACAGCTAGGGGACATACACATTGGGAGGATAACAAGTACACACAGTAAAGCACAATTTCCCATAAGAGCACACATAGATTACAGTCAGTCTGGGGCTGGTTTCTCCCTCTTTCTCCATATCCCCAATAAGACTTCCCACTGGCACAGTTATAGGGTTAAGATGTCAGCTGAGTGGCCAAGCCAAGACCTCCAGCACCCTCTCTGTACAACCAGTGCTTCATGTCCCTGCCCAAGTAGCTGAAGCACACACACTCTTTCAGATTTAATTTGTATGAAACATATACACACACACACACACACACACACACACACACACACACACACACACCTGGGAAAATTTGGCACAGCTTTACTAACTATGCCCCGTTCTGCCCAGACTATAAGGTAGTTATCACTGCCATCAACCACTCTTATCAGCTACAATTAAAGTCCTTAAAAAGGGAGTCCAATCCTAGTGTGTAATGTTACTATTAATCGAAGTGGTAGTCTGACCAAGACTTGTAAAGCTATTTAGGAGTAGCCTGTACAGTGTCACCAAACACATTTGCAAGTACTCTAAGAGCTTAATTATGTCTCACAAATATCACCCACAAAGTTAGGTTTAAATATATTTGATAATAAATAATAAAAGACAAAAGACAATACTCAGTAGACAAACACAGTAACTTCAGAGTTCAAAATCAGCGGAAATATTTTAAAACAACATTGCAGAACAGTCTCAAATACATAAAGAAAACATCTAAACTAATCTTTACTATATTCCTAAGTATATCTAAAAGAAATTACTTTTCCCTAGTTACTTACTATTAGCAAGGCAATTGCAGATGGTGATGATGATGAATGGATATTCTTGCTAGGACCAAGACAAAATACAAAATGCACAGTCTCTTTATAAGAGACTTCCCAAATTAATATCAAACATTACTGTTGGGCCAGTTTGCATGACATCACTCGTTGTCACCTAACTTTAGTTCCCAGATTAAACAGAACATTAACAAAATTTACATCTCTGTGTGAGAAATACAATTCTCTCAGATCTTTGCAGATTTTGGAAGTTGTAAAATGATAAAATGCTTTTACATTTGAAATCTAGTAATTACTTCTTTCCAAATCAATACAAAAACTTCTAGCACTAGACATTGCTTCTGCTACTGAACTGAAACTGAGAGATAACATCTTTTGTTTATGGCTCATCTATAAAGTAACTTAACCTCAGCTATTCTTAAGTTTTGGAGGGTAATCTTCTATGTTCCAGAAGGGTACACTTTAGATACATCTTAACTCAGTACATAACATACAGTTCTGTATAAATCATATCAATATTCACAAATAGCATATAATTATTTACAGAATTCCAGATAGCTGGGCTGGCAGTATTTCCCTATATCACACCTGCTGCATATCCTCAGGAAACAGTTTCCTAAAAGGAATTAAGACCTTATCATCCAGGCAGGCAATTGAAGTTGATTGATGCCAGGGTGCAACAGACATCTTTGTTCTTGTGAGTAGGTCCAGTCTGTGGAAGGGAGAACCACTATTGACTAGGCCAGAATGGCATCACTACTATCATCTTGGGAGATTACTTAGGAATCTTCAGAAGTGCCCTGGATGTTAGTGGAAGGTTGGGTAAACATACAGGAACATTCCTGTCTAGGGAAAAAAGGTATTATCCTCCAGGCCTTCTTGCATAGAGTTCTGGAAAATAATCCTGTAAGTTGATTGTTCAGCGAAGAGGTAAATAGGTCTACTTGAAGAAATTTCCACAGATGGATCAAATCTTAGAAACTGTCCTGATCTAGTTTCAGTTCATGAGGTTCTGCCCTGGTCCTTCTTAGCTTGTCTGACACACAATTTTGCTCTGATGGAATGTAAGATACCTTTGAAGTGATATTGTGCTGTGCAGTAATATCCCAAGCTAACATGGCTAGTCTGCAAAGGGGTACAAACTTGTTCCACCTTGCTTGTTTATGTATCACATGACTGTGGTATTGTCTGTAACAACTTAAAGAGGTCCCAATGACCAAAGGTGGTTCAGAAAGTTGAGTGTCTTGATCAGGACAAGCATCTCCTTGAGATTTATGCACTTATGTTTGTCCTTGGTGTCTCACATCCTTTACATTTTTATTCCACCTGAAACTGCTCCCCAAGCAAAGTCCAGAGCATATGTGGTGATTGACTGCACAGATGCAGAAGGAGAAGGGGAGACCTAGATTTTAGGATATTTGTTGTCTTCACCAAAATATTTTTCTTCTGACAAACCCCAGCACTAGGATTTGAAAAGATACAGGGTGCTGATACCAGGATTAATGAGATTTCAGATGCCACTGTATCTTTCTCATGTGGAATCTTGCCAGGGGTATCATGAGAATCAGAGATGCCATGAGACCCAAAATCAATCACAGTGACTGATGTGTGAGTGGAAAACCTTAGAAATAGATCTAGATAAAGATCTATTTTGTTCCTATGGAAGGAAAGACTTTTGAGACGAGGTGTCTAATTGACATCCCAGGAACACAATCCTGTGTGAAGAAATTAATATAGACTTTTGAATGTTTTCTTGTAATCCTTGCTTGTGTAGGAGATCTGTCACCCAAGAGAGAGACTCCTGACATTTTGAAAAAGACTCTTCAAAGATAAATATGTGGTCTAAACATGGAAAATGTGGATACCATGTAGCCTGCAATGAACTATAACTGGAGCTAGATACTTTGTGAACACTCTTGGTGCAGTGGATCCAAAAGCTAAGGCAAATAACTGATAATGTGATCCAGACACACAAAACCCTAATAAACACCTGAAGTCTGGATGAATAGGGACATGGTGATAAGCATCTTTTAAGTTTAGTGTTGCCTGAAACTGGAAAGTGGAGGAAGATGTAACAGGTTGTGAAGTGACATGATTTTGAATTTGGGCCCTATTACAAACAGGTTTAGGAAAGAAAGATCCTGAAAGGGTCTCCAATAATTTTCTTCCTTTGGCACTAGGAAAATCCTTGAATACAAAACCTTCTTTACCTGGGAAGGAAGAACTGGTTATATCACTCCTTAGGACAGCATGTGATGAAGAACTGGTGGAAACAAGAGTCTGATCTGGATAATGAAGAACGACCCCCTGGAAAGGAAGAATTCCCCCACTGTCATTTGTAACCTTGATGAATAATTTTTAGAACCCATTTGTCTGAAACTACCTATTGTGAAAAGGAAAAGTGGAGATGCAGACTTCCTCAAACAGAAATGGGCCAGGGTAGGAGGGGCTCAAAAGGTCTCTTAAACAGTCATTCAGTCTTGTTGGACTGTCCGTGGTTTTGGGAGGTTTGAGATTTCTGTTTGGAGCCCCCTTGACATTTTTTCTTAAACATTGTTTACCTGTACTTCATTGAGAATGTTTATTCTGTTTTTTTTTTTGCCAGAATTAGATGAGGAGACAGAGAAAATACCCTGGAAGATTTGGAAAAGGAGCACTGAATACTCTTAGAGGCTCCCTGGAACAGCTTGACGCTTATATCAACTATTTGATCACTTCAGCTGCAGAGGGGGCCTGACACTAAATCTCTATGCAAAGGAGAATTTAAAATCTTATTTTGACCATTACCTGGGATGTTCTAAGAAAACAGCCATACAAACTTCCTCAAAACAGTATCAGTGGCCATGGCCCTTAAAGAAGTTTTAACAGAGTCATGCATACACTGCAAACAATGAGTCGTGACTTTTGCAATAGTTATTTAAAGTAGATTTTTCTTCACATGAAGAAACTGCATTTAAAGCATTCCTCTTACTTTCACAATTTGTCAGAACATACATAGGAGCCTGATAATTCAAAATTCTGAAAATCAAATTTTCAGAAGTATACACATTTTCCCTATACTTATTAATAATTTCACACCCTTTTTCAGAAAGAGTAGGATTGGAATTAAGTGCTTAACATGAAGTGGGATCAACTAAAGCGATTGCTTTTGGGTCAGGTTTTGGAATAGCGTATAATGATTTAAAAGGCTGTAGAACTTTATACATCCTTTCTGCCTTTTTAGGGGCAGATGGCTGACTATTAGGAAAATTGCAGGTGGTAATGCACACACATCCTGTAAGGTAAACAGAACAGAGAGAATGGGAGTAGGTTCTGGAAAATCCTTCTGTACACAACTCATATAGTATTTTATGGGGGACTGAAAAACCTCAGTGTTCTCCCACTGAAAGTACTGGTACATTATACGAAAAGTCTGAGAAAAAGAGAAACCCCCAGAGGGAGACTCAGAAATGGAGCTATCCTCTGAGTCTGAATCAGAAATCTTTAGAAAGAAAACGTATATCCATCTCTGTATTTCCTGTTCAGGTTCACAACCATGAGCCTATTTAGGAAAAGAGGAATTCCTCTTTCTTAAACCAGAAACTACTTTACAAGAAGGACCAATAGTCTGAATTAAACCCTGCGCCAGCATACTACACCTATTCAAAGAATATTGAGGAGGAGTAGATACATGCTTGGTTTTCTGTTTCATTTTGGCAGAAGAATGGTGCCAACTGTGTTACTAATAGCAGCAGCAGCTTCCCCAGGGATGGGCACAGCATTCTGACACAACAGGAAAACTTCCCTGTTCCCTCTCCAGGACCAACAAGAGTGGATCTCCCTTGCCCATTGAGGTGGACCCCTAGCCAAAGAGAACATGGCTAACACCTGGTCCACAGTGGCTGTAGGTGCTTCACCAGAGGAATCCAGGCTAAAAGATGAGTGGACTGAGGTACAACAAATGGCCACAGCATGGTCACCCACATGCAGCTGAGACAAATTGATAGCCTGCCTTGTTATCAAAGGCTGTTTGCTTAGTTTTTTTCTTTTTGTGGCTGGAAGAAGGACTGACCATGGGACCATTACTCTTTTCCACGATCAAATTGAAAAGCAGCACCTCTTTCCTGGAGAAGACAAGCAGCAAATGCTGGTAAAGGCTACCAGTCCATGAAATTTACTTTTTTGACAGAAAAAACACAGTAAAAAGCATTTTAAAATACTAAGCTAGCCCAAAAAATGTAAAACAATTAATAACCACTTGGGCCCACTTAGTCCAGGATGACTAAAGCCAAACAAACCCCTTGTAGCGATGTAGAGTACTGAAAGGCTGCTAAAAGCTCATTTTATTGTATAAAACAATCTTGCTGAGAGCTTTTGTCCCCAAACCTTGGGACTTCATCTGAACATAAAACCATGGCTCAAATTACATTTAAATACTTCAGCAATTAATCTAATGTTTTGTAAGTTGTTTAAGTTACAGGTATAGTCCCTTATTGTATCCCTGATGACCCAGCGAATGGAAATGAAGCAATTGTGAAATTTCAAAACAATAAGAAGTGAAATCAGTGTATTAAAAATAACATGTATGTCTATTAAACAAATAATAAAACAAATATATAAAACTTTAAAAACTTTGAAAAACCTTAAACCCTTCAACCAGTGTTTGTGTGTGCAAGTATTCATAACCCCTTTCCATTTAGTTCTCACAATTTTGCTGCTCTCATTTTAAGAACTGGTTGAATAGAGAGGTAGTTGTTCAGTCCAGGTCTGACTGTAGCATCCAATTTTATTTGGCAGAGCAATTCTCTATATCCCAGTTTGTTTTCCCAATGGCCCCAAAACACCAAATTTGAACTTGGTAAACCCAGTGCATACTAGGGGGATGTTTGAACAAGGCATTGTTTTCATTACTTCTTTTCAAATCATACAAGTGTTTGTACATTCATTTGGATAATCTCCTTTCCATCCTCCCCACATAGTAAGTCTGGCACTAGTTACAGGCTGTGAAATAAACTAGTCCCTTAGATTCAAAGTTCCCTTTCTATAGTATAATCTGTGACCTACAACAATAGTCTAAAACAAACCCCCTATTTTCATTAATGTAAGTGCATAATCTGCTACAACCACATTTAGTGGTACCTAATAATTCCTTTTCTGTCCCATTTTTCTAATACCCTTAATGTTGGTTTTCACCTTGTAAATAAATAGTGGGGCCTCCCCCACTGACTCAAACACTTCTTTATCTATTTTTAAAATGGGCCAGTTATTTTTAATAAAGTTTTTCACCTGCCCATTGGTTTTGTTAAATTTAATAGCTATAGCATTTTGAAACATCTTCTTATTAACCACATCATTTGGGAATAAGGGGTCCTGCCCACCCTCTTTATTATATTTCCCTAAAATTTTTAGCTGTTTGGTATCTCCATTCTTAATAATTTCTCTTTCACGTTTTGTCAAAAGATTTGTAGCTACCCTGGGTGAACATGTTTCTCATAGGCTCCAATTCTTCCATAAACTTTCTTTCAACTGAGACCATTCTGGATGCTCTAACAAACTGACCCTTCACACGATTTCTTTAGCAATACCAAGGGTGACTACTGTTATAAGTATGAATTGGAAAAGGCATCTTTCCTGTAAGTAGTAGAGACAAACGCTTCTTTCCCTTCTATTGTTAAATGAACATCTAAATAATGAGTGTTTGAAGCATTGTTTTTGTATATAAACCTTAAGAAAATTGTAGTACATGTAATGTATATTATAAATTCATATAAATCAGTTGGGCTTCCTTTCCAAATTATAAAAAATGTCATCCAAAAGTCTACTGTATAATAGCCATAAGTAATTGCAAGGTCTTTTAAGAATGAACATTTTCTCCCATGTGAGCATAGCAAAATTTTCAAAAATGGGGGCACATGCTACCCCATTGCTACTCCACTAACTTGTTTGTAAAATTCTCCTTCAAAACATAGGAAGTATTTCCAGATCACAGTCTCTGTCAATTCTACCAGTAATCTCATGTCCCTTGTTTAGATCACTTTATAATCAACTAGGCCTTCTAGAAAAATTCCAGACCAACATAATGTGGTTAGATGAGAAAACATCAATAACATCTATGGTGAGAAAAGTGTATTATATAAGAAAATCCCATGAATCCCTTAATATGTGACTGTGGATATTTTAAATAGGTTTTCATCTCCTATCAATGTACACTACCAGAGGATATGTCTTGGATTCCTGTCCAGGAACCTATAAGGGGAGTCCAGTGTATTTTTATGTGTCCTGGGATTTCCAAACACAGCTGGTATTAACTCATTCACTCCAATGGGGATCAGGAAGTTTGCACTGTAACTTCCAATGGGCAAGGTATAATAAGCCTTTTGACAGAATCAAATGATGTCCTCACATTTCAAACAAATGTTCATATCTCTGGAACCATAGGGGTTATAAAACAAGTATAAATGACAAGCCCTTCAGCACAGACTATATTTATAGTGGTAATATTCTTTAGTTCTAGGTCTTAAACTGAATTTTATAATTCACAGTAAACACAGTAATTATTACATTTATAATATTTTGTAAACAACTTCCAATCTCTCAGCAACCACTCAAGTTGCAAACATACTGTTAGCAGCATTTTATTAATTTAGCTGAGAGCTTTATATGAGCTATAACTATGTTACTTAGCTGTTGAGATATTTAGAAAAATGTGAAAATTATATCTATATAAATTAATATAATGAAAACAACAGCTAAGATCTCTTTACTTGTACTAGACAAAGGTCAAATATTAATGCAGTTGAGTTTGCCACTGTGTAAGCTTTAAGATGAAGTATTTTAAAACCTTGTACATAGCTTAGTTTTGGAATTATTGATGCAGATATGAACAAGTAATTTTTGATGCCTAGAGGTGTCAGTAGGAGTTAACTGCAAATGCACCTGGAGGGTCACTTGGATGTAATGAGTTAATGGATGTTTATTTAATAGAAAATTGTTGTTTCCCCATTAATAACTCCCTGTAGCAATGCATCATCCAGGAATAAGTCTATATTTCTATATGCAAAATTGATCTCATTCCTGGATACTGGGATATATCTACTTTCATCCTGTAGCATTTCAAAAATTTCCCACATAATCTATTTTATTAGCTATCATAACACCCCCACCTTTGTTCAGTTTCATTATTTTGACATTTTTGTTGTGTGTCAGTTCATCCAAAAGTGTGCATTCCTCTTTAGTAAGATTTGAATAAAAACAATTTCTTTACAGAAAAAAAAATGTTATCCTTTACATTATATCACTTTTAAACTGACAGGAAAAATAGATGCTTCATTTAAAAGTATGTTACATTTTCAAGACAGTCCATTAAAGCACAGCACTTCAATATTTAAAATAACTATTGAAGATGAAAGTAATAAAACACCAACAAAATTTAGAAAAAAAGAAGTATTTTTTCCACATAGGAAACTTATCTTCCCAGCAAAAGAAAGCACATGGCAACAATCAATTCTCAGAAACTTCAGAGGACTGTACTCTTCAGTGGCAGTAAATCTCTGAAGGGCTTTTTGTCTAAATTTATCTTTTAGTCAGCTCAGCTCAAGCTGCCTGACAGTTTGGGCACATGGAAGGTGCAATGAGTCTTTGGAAGCTGTCTATCTGCTATATACTTGGCAGGATGTAACCCCATATAACTAAGGCTACTGCATCACCGATCAATATGATGAACATTAAAAAGTATCGTTCCATTTTTCTGTTGTTGTTCATCTTGACTGACAACTTTCAGAACTACCAATTTTAAACTGGTATTTTTATAGAGCAGCGGTTTGATTACCAGGTGTTCAGTACAATCATTTTATCCCCTACAATGAGCTATCTCATCTAAAAGTGAGGGTTGATGCTATTAAACTAATATGCAAACAATCAAACTTGCATGCAAATAACATTTTCATTCCAGCTGATTAATTTCATTTTCCATATACTGGTCTGCAATGTTTGTGTGTCTTCCCCTGATGCCATCCATATATCCTCATTCCTAACTACATTGTCTCACTGCTTCCTCTCCTTCTATCCTTCTTCACCACATATACAAAGAGTATCTTTTCCAAAAATAACATATACTTTCCTTCTCCCATCCTTGCCACTCTTATCTTCTCATTGCCCTCCTGTGTATTCAGTTGTTTGCTCTTTCCTTTTGTTGACTGACATATCACCCAATTCCTGATGTAACATAGTTGTTGCTGTGTGTAGGCCTTATTTGGGCTCTGGCTTGTGTCTTTATTTCATAGCAGCTGTGCTTTGATGCATGTGTGAATGTACACTGTTGTGAAGATGTGACATGAATGCTTGTGGGCCTAGCCATGTGACCTATGGTAACATGTCTGCATCTTTATGTAGTGAGTGTCGAGTTTACAACTGTATGGTTTATCTATGCAACATTATCCCTGATAGGTCCATGCTGTGTTTACTCTTCTGCATACTTAATTCACATTGGGCCATATCATGTGGTTACTGCCATGGTCACGTTACAGCTCTTTTTTGAATTTTGGATTCAAGTACATTTTCATTAATTTGCCACTGAATTCAGAAGTGAGAAAAATGTATAAGCAAATGTCCTTAACAAAAAAGTAAAAAAAAAAATGACAATTTCTGATCGCTTTGTTGTATCATGTCACCATAAAAAGCACCAAATCAAAGCATGAAAGGACATGCTTAACAATCATATATGTGAAAAATCATGTAACAGTTCAGGTCCATTTAGAGAACAAATAGAAATGCATTTCAGCAAAAGTATATCTACATAATACAACAAAAACATTTTCATGATTAATAGTAATACTAACGTAATTCAAAAGAAGAAAATGGCCCTTTACCATTGTTAGCAAATCCTGCCAAGTTTTCACTTTCCTTCCCACCTAGCTACCAAATTAAAAATGCTTACAGATATCCTTTCAGTGCCAGAAGCCAGGGAAACCACTTACTATACAAACCGGAGTAGTTATGCTACTTGAACAATAGTTCCATTACGCAGGCAACTCAAAGCAAAATAACTCCAAATTCTGCAAACAAAATGTCATGAGGTTGGACGACACAATATGTTAAACCAAAAGATTTATTGAATTGTAAGGTGGTGCAGTGGTTAGCATTGCCACCTCACAGCAAGAGGTTCTCCGGTTCGATCCTCGACTGGGGTGCCTTCTGTGCGGAGTCTGCATGTCCTCCCTGTGGTCACGTGGGTTTCCTCCGGATGCTCCGGTTTCCTCCCACATCCCAAAGACATGCTGTAGGTGGATTAGATACTCTAAATTGGCCCTAGGTGTGAGTGTATGCATGTCTGTGCCTTCAGTGGAAGGTTGGGCACCAGGCTGGCAACTTGGCACTGTAAAAACTCCATTGCCAATCATGAGAGGACAGGTGATCCGCTGTGGTGACCTCTAACCGGGAAAAGCCGAAAGAAGAAGAAGAAGCAAGTTAAGCTCTTTCATCTACAGAATGTTAGAATACCAGAATAATACATCATGCTTTAAAACTAAACTCTCTTTACATGTGATACAAAACCACCATTCCTGTCCGTTAATTAATCAACTACTTAATTAAACCAAAATGTAATTTATTTATTTAATTCTAAACTCTCTGCACAAAAAAAACTATTTGCTATGTATAAATACATTAAAATAATTCTGATCTAAACAATAACTTATGTTGTGTGAAATACCCCTATTATAAACACTATACTCACACAATATATACACATCTTAAAATCAGCATATAAAATAGGATAAATTTGATATATTGTTTATATGGTTGATAACTGGCTCACATACCAGAAGTAAAGTATTATAACTTAGATGCTCTTACCTTTAACACGTTAGAAATTGAAATAAAATCATTCAGACCAGGAGATGTTCCAGTATTCAATTTAAGTTGCTGGAATAACTCTTTATATTCAGTTCTGGTCTCCCAGGATCCACCATTCTGACTAATAGGTACCTGATCAAGTACAAAAAAATCTAAAGTTACTCAAGTCACAATTTATGATGTGCCTAGATGTGCATTCGACTCGGTGTTATGCTCCACATCATAAATATGCTCATAAATCTGCTTTTATAACATATCGTCAGTTTCTTCTACATAGAAACTGGGACAACTCACACAAATAACCAAATAAATTACCCCATACTATGCAAAGTATTGCTCTCATTGGTTTTCTCCAGTATTTCTTTAATATTTATATTCCTCCTCCATACAAAACTAAGTTTTGTAGGAATGCAGCCCTTGATATCTGGGAAGCATGTCAATACCTTCCAGTGTTTGGTAATAATATTTTCAATAAACCTAGCTTTAGAATTGAACTTGTAATTAAACACCTTCTGTAATGTTGCTCCTGAATTATTCCTGCCTTTAATTACATGAAATGCTTGACATAAAATAGGTCCACATTTCTTGTCTCTTTCTTCTACAATTTCCTGAGATATTCTAGAAACCAAGTCCTGGGAGTAACCTGTTTCTATAAGTAATCTACCAAGAAATGCTATTTTATCCACAAATTATTCATAATCTGAAGTCACAAAGGGATGCTCACTCAAATAATGAAGATATGAGTTTGAAAAAGTATCCTTCTGATAAACATTCAAATAAAATATATTGTCAGTTCTGTCTTTATATAAATAAACATCCAAATAATTAATACATTCAAAAATAAGTAGTTGTACATTTCAAAAAGATAGTTGTAGTATCAGTATAATCTAAAAAAGATCTCAAGTCATCCAAACTGCCTTTCCATAAAATATCATCTAAAAATGAATGTATAAATACCAATAGGAGGCAGAAATGGAATTAAATATAAACTCATTTTCCCATAAATATAATACCAAATTGGCATATATAGGGCACAACATTAATCTCATAAAATTCACCACTAAAAAGCACAAAATTGTTTTCAAAAATTAACTCCATAAATTCCTGAATTAATAACATTTCTTTACTAATTAAAATACCACATTCTAAAATTTTTTCACCAAACATTTCAAGACTCTCTGTATGTGGTATACTAGAAAACAGATCTACTATGTCAATAGTTACAAAAATCGAATTCTCATGATAAAAAACTTGGTTTTATATTCCTTAAAAAATCCCAAGAGTCCTTTGAAATATGACTGATATTTTCCAAAAATTACTTCCATTTATTATCCACACATATAGCTAAAATGTCTGTCTTGGACCCTTTGGCTGCTACAGTAGGCCTAAATGGGGAGTCGTCTATTGTTTTGTGGATCTTAGGAATACCAAAAATTACAGAGATATGTGAAGGTCAATAGCTTAGGGCAGCTCCAAGAAATGTAATTCTAGCCACCCTCCCTTCTATATTTCATACCTCTAGCAAACAAGACCATTATATTAATGGAGTATATAATGCTTGTGTACTTCTACTTCAAAATTTAAAACTTCTGAAATTTACTAGTATATCTGTGAAGCACACATAAATTCCTGATTTTGAGCCTATTTGTTGACTTAATTCTCATTACAGTTCCTTTTTTATACACAGCATTATCACTACCCTTCCATTAGCTAGCCTCTGTCACAAATCCTACCCCTTTCAATATGGGCACTTTCAGGACTACTATCCATTTCATAGGCCTTAGGGCACTAACCAGTTGATAGTAACCTAAAAACTGCTCCTGACAAAGCTTATATTTATCTTGACACTGCCCCAAAGGCAAGTAGCTCCATATTATTTTTTTATTTGCAATTCCCTTCTTATTGCAAGATCTGCATACCCTGAACTCCTCACCACAGTCTTCATGACACTTTTATAGGGTTAGTGCTCAGCAAATACACCATCTAAAATGTCTAAAGGTAGACATTGTACATTCATTATTTAATTATGATTCATAGTAATGTTATCATCATTTTCCATACTTATTATTGGTGATACTTGTACAATGCATCTCTATGTTTTCATATGTTATGCATTTGAGGCTGTCTTCTCAAGTATTTAGGATGTCATTCCTGTAACTCCACTGGGCTTGGAGTAATGATATTGATAGGCCATTTTGTGATGTCTCCTACAGGAGATGAATTAGTATCCTCATTCTGGGTACTCAGATCAACAATGGATCCCTCTCTGGTCTGGAGTCCAGCTTGTAATAGGTCATAAGGGTGGTCTGCCATTCCCCTCTGGAAACACTTAATCATCTATCATTGCACTATCAAATGTTTGGTCAGACTAATGTCTCAGGGTGCAGCTTTGGTTACCCATTATTTTGAACTTAATTGTACATCACTCAGGGATTATTGCTATGCAGTCATCAAGTGGCTCTTCAGAACTGAGATGGAAAGAAAGGGATTCTGGGCTATTTTTTATTAAACCCTTTTAATTGATCTACATTTTTTCTCTGTGTCCTGGGACAGCACTGTGCTTTCTCTGTGTGCTTTTTTCTGCTGTGCTTCAAAATTTCTGACTTGTATCTGCCTCTCATTTGTATGCTGGGAATGCATGTTGTACAGCCATCTTCATTCATCTGTATTCATTACGGACAATCTGGAGTACAATTTATATTGAGGAATAACATTGCTTGCGAAGTATGGGTAGATGTGATTCACTTCCCTGGTACTGGATTCTCAACTGTAAAGCTCATAGAATGTATGGATGATTCTGATTCTCAGGCAGATAGCCTTGAGAAGTGCTAGTCACTAGTTATGGAGATTCTGGATGAATAAATTATTCATGGCACAATAGATGCATTAATGCCTGGGCTGATAAAGATTTGGATGGATTAGAAAATTAGGCTTCTGTTCCTTTTTGTGATTCTCAAGCAATGAGTAAAAAGGTCACACAGAAAAACAATCATTAAAAACCAAAAGAAAAATCTAGCAAGGCTAGACTTTCCACTGTGTGATCCTTAAACCTCTTGTATTAGAGGCAACATGGGATATATGCAAATGACCCTTTAAGGACATCAGGTGTTTCAGCTATATGGTGATTCTAAATTTCCATGAGTTTTTTCTTTTTAAGTCTATTTATGGACAAATTCAGGCCAATAAAGCCAACCCCCAGTAACTGTGGACATGCATGTTTTAGCCTTCCTATGGCATCATCAGCACAGCATAAGTAGAATGCTTGGCTAACCTTTAACTCATTGTTTTAGTTTGTTGGTTGGGATATTTTGCAACCTTTTTACTTAGTTTGTCGATTGGGATATTTTGCAGACACCCTAATGGTTATGAATATCAGCTGGGTATGACAACCCTGTGTTTCTAAAGGTTAGCCAAACATTCCACTTATGCTGTGCTGATGATGCCACAAGAAGGCTGAAACATGCATGTCCATAGCTAGCGGGGATTGGCTTTATTGGCCTGAATTTGTCCATGAATAGACTTAAAAAGAAAAAAGTCATGGACATTCAGAATTGCCATATAGCTGAAACACCTGATGTAGTGGTAAAGAGGAAGGCTGTTAAGCTGCTATAGAGACTGTTTTTTTAAACCTATATTCTCAGTATGTTTACGTGATATGTCCTTGCATACTCATATTCATTTTTTTTTGTATTCACAGCATCATTTTCAGATCATAGGGCACTGTGGTTTCGGGTTGCTAGCTATCACCCTTGGTCATTGTGGAAAGGCATTTTCTAGTATCACACAATGCATATGGAATAATTAAATTTGTCTTCTGCAGAGAATCAGTTGTGGTGAAAGCACTTGGGTCTTAGATTTTCGTATGTTTCTCATTTTGATTGGTTGCTGATATTTAAAGAAAGCTCATTTTCAGTGCATACAGTTTATAGCATGCTTTCCTAACATAGCTCTAATGAGCTCTGCAGTTGAGTCACATAAGTCGCACACCGCCCATGAAGAGGGCTTTTTTTTATGCATACTACATCCAGGTTCAATATATAGAGAATGCAGGCAGCAGCAGCACAGTTTGGATAAATATCAAGAAATAGCATGTGTTGGGAAAGGAGCAAGTGGTTGGGGAGGGTCAGTTGTGCCTAATTCAATTCTATTTTTTGAGACACGTACATAGGCTCCATGCTTAGTGTATTCATTTCTACATATTCCTGCTGCTGACCAACATTTTGATGGTATATATGTATACATACAAAGACAAATATAGATATAGATGATATAGAGATAGAGATGAAAAGCAGAATTATTGTTTCTCTGGGTTATTCTTGCCTGGAAGATGTGTTTTTTTTTGTTTCTTTATTGTTGGTGTTTTCTGACTAGTTTAATAATGGAGTGAGATCCACTTAGTACATCTTACAAGATCCCACTCAATATTCTTCTCGAAAGTGGTAGGAGGTTACTCAAAATAGGGCTATTTGGCATTAGTAAAGGGAAAGATGTTGGGGTCCTTGAGACTGAGTCTGGAAGCTATTCAGTCAGCCTTATTATATGGGACGTCATGAAAGTCTTTGATAGTATGCAGTGTATTCAGTTAGTGGGTCTGTTTACACAACATAGCTTTGATTGAAAGCTACTCAGTTTGCTTTCTTTGCTTATTTTTTTGAGAGGCAGTTACTCTAGTTGGCGATTATACATGCAGTGAGATATGAAGCAAGAAATCCTCTACAGTTCTATTCTGTTTGTTGTATTGATGAATACATGTTAATCAAGAATCATAGAATACACATGGCAACTGGGCCATGTGGTCATTTATGTCTTGTCAGTAGCAACTGCACCATGTGGTCATTTATGTCTTACCAGTACCCAGCCTTAGAACTTACAATCTTTTTTAGGAGAGATAAGCCAGTGATACTGGGAGGGAATTTATGAATACCCATCAAATTAATTAATTCAAGTGTGTCATATTGTTTTATCTGTAGAGGAAATTTGTTCCAGAGAAAGGGTAATCATTGCATGACAAATCTGTCTCCACTGTAATTTCTTTATTTTCTGAGGCAAGTTCAAATCTCCAGTTTCAGTGTTTGCTGAATTATTTGATTTTTGGAGAAATAAGAGGTCTTAAACTGCCAGATCCCTAATGGCCTGGATTGTACCTAAGGAGTCTGCAGGCAATGAATACAGGGATAAGGCCTCCAGCAACTATTGGTAGCTTCTGTCCTTCAGGTCCATGATATTTTTTGTCAGGAACGATTGAGGTCTCTCCAGCTCCCAGATATATTTAGTAAGATACATCCTAAAGAGAACTATAAGATGCCACTGAGCAAACACTTTATTGAAATTTAGCACTTTCGTCAGGCATTCGCCACTAGACTTCTTCAGAATTAATTGGTACAACATATGCTTCCTGGCCAATTAAATACCAAATGTTCTCATCACATGGTAAAATGGAATCCACACATTGGATAAACTTTCCCTCTACAGTTTAAAAACTTCTGTATACACAAAATAGTTATTTAAAACCATTCAATTGTATGTTAAAAAATAATAATAAAATTACATAGAACATAATAAACTTTGCTTCCATGTTTAAACAGCAATGAAAAAAGTGATGAAATTACAAATCACAAAAATAAAACCCACAAATATATAGGGACCCCCACACACACACACACACACACACATATATATATATATATATATATATATATATATATATATATATATATATATATATATATATATACACCAATAGTGCTGACTGTTCTACTTGGCATGTCAACCTACTAATATATAAAATTTGTTTCTCTGAATTTACTTGCCCCATACTAAATAAACATAATAATAATAATAATAATAATAATAATAATAATACTAATAATAATGTAATACAGCATAAACTCTTGAATTTTATCTAAATCACCATTACTTCTAAAACTGCCTCTATTTTTACTAGGAAAAATTAAACTCAGATTTGAGTTTCAAATAGCTTGAGATAGACAGTGTTTCATTCAAGCCATAGTTGTTGTTTGCATTGCACCTTAATTGCCAGAGCAATTCTTTAAATTCCAAAATCACTTCCACTGGCCCACCCCTTGTGTCATCACTTTGAACTTGTTCCAGCACAGAAAACTTAAAATGATGTTGTGGGTGCTCTAGAATATGTTTTGCCAATGCGTTCTTGGAATTACCTTTTCTGATGTCATAAAGGTGCTGGTATATATGTTTATGCAACATCTTAATGGTTTTGCCAATGTAGAATTTTTCACATAGCTTACAAGTTGCAATATAAACCAAACATTTGCTCTGGCAATTACATTTTTTGTTAAGGTGCACCTTCCCATAACCTTTTATATGAACACACATCGTCTCCTCTATAAAGGGACATTGTGCATAGTGCCCACATTTTTGCATCTGTCCAATTTTTCTATTAGTATAATTACATTCCAATATATTCTTGATGCATCTATCTCTTTTGTAAATCACTTTGGGTTTCTCACCTAATATAGATTTACACCTATCGTCTGATGTCAAAACTATCCAATTGTTGTATACAATTTGTTTGATATCAAAAAATACACTGTTAAAAGTAAGTATCATAGCATCAGTGTAGGGACTAGCCATCAATTCCTGCTGATTAAGCATGTGAGTATCCCCCAAAAGGGAACCATTGATGTTACCTAAAGTACTTAAAACTGGGTAAAATTGCTCCGTCCTTCTTTTTTTAGTGACCTCATCCAAAATGGGGTCTATAAAATTAGTAGGATAGCCTCTTTGAATCAACATGTCCCTCAGTTCTCGTATCTCACAAATAAAATTAGAAAACTCTCTCACCATTCTGGAAATTCTAACACCCTGTCCTTTAACCAATGATTTATTTTGGTATATTGGGTGATAACTATCGAAGTATAACAGGGTGTTAGAATATGTGGGCTTTCTATACAATGTTGAAGAAAATCTCTTATTATGTACATCCTTGCTTATAGTAATATCTAAAAAATTGATGGACAAGGGGTTACTTTCCATGGTGAAGGTGAGAAAACCAGTACTTATATTGAGAAAGTTGTAAAATTCATCTAGCTGTTCTAATGTACCATCCCATAACAACAAGAGGTCATCGAGGAACCTACATAAAATTTACAATGTTTAAATGAACCATGTTTAAAAACATAGTTCAATTCCCATTGAATAAGAACAATACTGGCAAATAAGGGGGTGCAAGCTGCCCCCATTGCGACCCCCACTTTTTGCCTAAATAGTTGACTTTCAAATAACAAAAAATTGTTTTGTAAATTTAGTTCCATCAATGTTCTATACATCAATATTAGTAAAGGAACACAAGTATTCATAAAACATATCAAGACCTTCGTCGTGGGGGATGGCAGTAAACAAATCTTTGATGTCCATAGTGATGAGTAACAAATGGTCACCATAGATCTCGTTATGAATTTTTTTAAGACAGTCCCACGAATCCCTCAAAACATGTGCATGCTTTTCCAATGTGTGTTTCAAGTTGTGATCAATAAATTTTGCCAAGTTGAAGGTTTTGGATGCTTTTGCATCCACTGTGGGTCGAAAAGGGAGGTCATTGATATACTTAGGGAGTTTGGTTATGCCAAAGATGGTAGGAATCCGGGGATATTTCTGCATTAAAAAAGAATGCTCACCAATAGAAATCTGGTCATTTAATAATAAATCTTATAAAGTAATGTCAATATTTCTGTATGATATATTTAATTGGTTCTTTGAGACTTCTTCGTATGATTCTGTAAATAAATGTGCAAGCATTTTTTCCACATATCTATTTTGATTCATAATAATCAACCCCCCGCCCTTATCGGGTTTCATAACCCTAATTGACTTGTTGTTAGCTATCTCAGATAGTAGTTCCATGTCTGTATCAGAAAGATTATTACCATCTTCATTAATTTTTTCCTGATGTAACTTTCTCATTTGTTCGGTAAATAAACTTTCAAAGACAAGTAAAGTAGGGTGTAGAGGGGGATTGTAAATACTAGTTTATTTACATGTGGGAATGTTGCTAAGTGGAGTGGTGTTCTCAAATTGCTTCCTCAAATTGAGTTTTCTAATAAAAAGTTTCAAATCAAGTAAAGAATACTCAATTCTAGGTCTCCTCTTAGGAACAAAATAGAGCTCCTTTTGTAACAAATTGGCCCAAGCAGGAGTGATATTCAGATCAGTATAGTTAAATATTTTAAAATCCCCGGTCTTGTTCAGTATAATATGATATGTCTGAACCAACTCTTCATCTACCATCTGTTCACACGTCCCCTCCCTCTCCCCCTGTAATTCCAACCCCTGTTCATATGAAAATCCTGAAAATTGCCATTGTCCATCCCCCCTTGATTGTACTGTTGTTGATTCCGATTTTGTAGGCGTTCCGACCTCTTCGTAATACATCTAAAGGGGCCATTTGTTCATTGATGTCACTATTGTTATCGTTATCAATCTTTGGCACCCCCCCCCCACCATTAGTGTCAAAACCTTCCATCTGCCCTCTACTGTTCACTAATGGATATGCTCTCCCTTGTTCAAATACCCCCTTGTCTCTATCTAATTTTTTCATTTTCTTGTTTTTTATTGAAACAATTATTTTATCAACATTCACCAACACCGCATTGTAATCATTAACTTTTGTCTGTATACAAAAGTTTTTGAACTGTAGAGGGAAAGGTTTGTGCAATGTGTGGATTCTATTTACCATGTGATGGAAACATTTGGTATTTAATTGGGCAGGAAGCATAAGTTGTACCAATTAATTCTGAAGAAGTCTAGTGGCGAATGCCTGACAAAAGCGCTAAATTTCAATAAAGTGTTTGCTCAGTGGCCTCTTATCATTCTCTATTATTTTACTAGTTTGGATTGTCAGTTGATGAATACATCCTAAAGGGGTACTGTATTTGATGATGCGCCTCACCAGTACAGTATATGGAAGAGTAAAGACTTCTTTGGATCTAGAAGAGATACTTTTTGTGATCAGCTCTACCTGACAGAAGGATTTCTTGACCACTGTCACAACATAATGATGAAATGAGAGGGAGTCATCTACCCTTGCTCCAGGGTCACTCGCAACATCTTTTTTTTTTTTTTGAGTGGGGTATTTTCTATACTATAAGCTGCAAGGAGGGTTTATTTGCCAAATGCAGCACTATTGTATTCATTTAGCATTTATTCTGGCCTATTTTCAGAGCATCATGTATATTAATATGTAAGTTCACTTTGCTGTTTTTGCATGTTAGAAGTGGATGTACCAAATTTACAATCATCTGCAGACTTGGTTAACCAGAGTTCTTTGTTTTTGAGTTGGAGTAAGCAAAGTACATTTCAAGTAACAGAGGCTCCAGCTCAGATCCCTATGGTGCCCCACTGGTTAGTTTCATGCTCTCTGAGATGGACCTGTCATCCTCACAGTGTTAGTTCTATCCCTCATACAATTAGCTTCCCATATAACTACATAGGGATCAATTTTAAGCACAATTAGCTTGTTGAAATATTGGTTATGTGGTGCACGGTCTAGGTATGCTGAATGAACAGCAAGACTAGTGTCCATAGTTTACATTAACCGATCAAAAAATTCAGAAGATTCATTAGGCAGGATCTACCCTTAACAAAGCCAAACTGCTGGAGGTCAACTCTTATATTCATCAGAGCCGTTATGACCCTTTCCATGGTCTTACAAATGAGGCTTGTCAGGGTATTGGGTCTGTAATTCCCAGGGTCTGTGTTGGGGCTGTCCTTGTGAACTGGCATGACAATTGCTGTGGCAAACCTTGGGGACAAAAATGGTGAATAAGCTCAGGTTCAACTTTTGTAAGAGTGGGTCCACCAATGCATATTTAGTCCTGTCCAACAGGCAGCCTCTTATGTAATCAGGTCCCATAGACGTTTTTGTTCTGGTGAGTACTTTTAACATTGCGGTAGATGAGGTTTTCCTGGCTTGGTGTTATCTGCCATAAAGGAAAATTAGAGTTACCATATTTTCTTACTCTGATAACCTTTTGCAATGTTTAACGTGTTCCTTGTGTTCAGGGTGCTATAGGTTTGTTTGAAAGTATATAATGGGCACTGTGAACTCAACTGAAAAGGCCCAAAGTACCTTACATTAATATGGATGTGCTGGCTGTGGATACCTCATTTCCTGATGTATCTCTTGTCTTTTTGAAAGTAATGGTGGTGGTCTTTCTGTTTTGGAGCAATAGCAGTGCATTATTGGTGAGATGAACCAGACCACTCATTTTGGACTGTTTCTTTCTTTCTTTTTATGATAAACAATACCTTACCTTACTAAAATTAATTATTTTGGGTCTGTGTATATATCTGTCTGATACCTAGATAATCTCTGGTAAACTGGATACCTTCTTTTTGGGATGTTAAGTATTATTGATTACTTGGCTAAATCCCACTATAAGATGAGTTCTGTGCAAGTATTAAGCTTTGATGGTGGTGGTGTGGTGTGAGTGTGTGTGTGTGTGTGTGTGTGTGTGTGTGTGTGTGTGTGTGTGTGTGTGTGTGGGAGGGGGGGGGCAAAGTGGATATGGTGCAGCCACTATCATTTTATGTTGCTAGGCACTTGCATTTCCTGCTGAATTTAGTGACTAAATCAGAGGGGCCTTTACCTGATGACTTCTGCAGTTGAAGTATAAGGGAGTGTGGGGACCCTTGACATAGGATAAGATCTGAAGATGTGGTAACCTTGTAGAACATTTGAGAGATAGTTTGAAATATGACTCCCAGAATATCCCCCTGGATTATCCATTATTTTTAAGACAGTAGTGGCATTTTTTGATTACTCCTCACTTTTGTTTCGCTCCAGGCTGGATATACTTGATTATTATTTTCAGTTGACTGCGATAGTGATGAAGTCAGTTTTTTCCAAAGTCCTCCAGTGAATGTGACTTCTTTTGCAAGCTTTTCCATAAGAAAATCTCAGTAAGAATGAAATGAAATGCAAGGTACTGCATGAGATGTTTTACCCTCTGTGTCAGGTAGAAGCAATAACAGAACCTGCTTTTTATTCTTGTTTTTGTGACCATCCTTCTTGGATACATAAGGTAGGGTTTTATGTATTCTGATTTATGTCACTTACCTTTGGATAACACTGCATATGATTATTGTATCCGTGAGTACCTCTCTCATTATTTTTTAAACGTAGGCTTTGTTTGGAGACTTTGGACTGGGCACTGCTGTGATTTACTTTCTAATAAAACATGGCAGTTGGGGTGGAGAAACAAATACAATAACATCTTACCTGAAACTGAAATTAAAATGCTCACTAGTTTCATATTTTGTAAGTTATATTTCTGATTTACTGTTCTTCATCTTGTGTGATCAGCTGCATTTTTAATAATATCACCCATATTCTTTTCTATAAGTGCTGTGGAGTCTTTAACATCCACATAAGTGACTACCAAATGAGGCTGTAGTAGAAGGAACCTCGAAAGGGCATTTCATCTGAAAGATGGCACCTAGGAATGTGACCCTCCCATAATGCCGTACTTCAATGTCAGTATTGCAATATGAATGCAAACATCTGTTTGTGAGACAGACCTGCATAGACACTGACATGGAGATGTGCGTGTGAATTTTAAGGAATATAAGGCAGCATTCAGCACTTTAAATGACTGTGCATCGATGCCCTGAAGGAGTGAAAATATTGATTTCCAAAGGTTGACTGAATTAGGGCAAATAGTAAACACAAATGTATTCACATAAGAGAGAGAAAGAAAATTGAGGATCCAAGTGGAAAAGGTATGTCCACATTGTGATACTGTTTTAAGACAGACAGTTCCATCAGATAAATAGGAAACTATGTTATATAGGTCAGTGACTTTTGTGGTCATATTAACTTGTTTCTAGCTCACATACTGTAATTCAGTAGCAAATGGTCAACTCAGAGACAAGTACAGGTTGCTTAACTAAAAAGGAGTGCATTACATTAAAATGCTTATATTTCATCCAAATGGATTCAGCTCACATCTCACATTTTTTCTGGTGCTCCAAGGCAAAGCAACTGAAATAGTGATCCAATAAGAATTGAAGTGCTTTAGTTGCAAAGGACTGCAAGCTTTGAAGGACTTGCACTTCAATCACATGAATTTACATGCTTATTTTAAACACACACACACATGCACACACGCACACAAGCACACATGCATACACGCACAATGGGTATGTTACCACTTGAAAGGACTTGTAAGTGAAAGAAATAGATTCAGCTAACAAATTCAGAAACACTAAGGTAAATCAGCTGAATTACTAGCACTGAGAATGTAAGTGCTTTAGCAAAAATGGAAATCCATCATTCAGAAGGACTTTCTAATTCAAGCATAAAATTAAGCTAATGTGTTGCAGACATGGAAAAAAATGACAGCAGAAACTTAATAAAAATCTGTATTCAAAGTAATTTATTGGAGAGAGTTGTGTCACTGTGATGGACTGGTATTCATGCAGCTAATTTTGCTTGATTATTTGAAGAGCATAAAAAGTGCAATAGAAACAATGATCAGATAAAAATTGCACATGTTATAGGTAGTAAGAGAGAAAACTCATGGATAGGAAGGAGAGCTGGAAGCATGCACTGTAATAAGTAATCACAGTTTCACAGCAGCATCAGATACTGCATCACAGCACATCTGAAATGCAATTACATTTTTGAAGACATTTACAATTTAACAGATTTTGCATTCTGTGAAACAAATCACATTTTATACAGGAAGTCTGTTGCTCTTGACCAGCTGCCTGACACTGATAATAAAGGTTACTAGCTTGTTACTCTGTATTCTGTATTTTTAACTCAGTCTTATGAAAATGGGTACACTGAATGTCAAGTGAATTCTACAGGCATCCCATGAGAAGAGGTGGCCAGACGGCTTGTTTGACATCCTCATGTTTGAATATATGAGAGGGATGTAGGATATGGGCCATTGTCACCTCACAGCAAGAGGTCTCCAGTTCGATTCTCATCTGGGGTGCCTTCTGTGTGGAGTCTGCATGTCCTCCCTGTATTCGTGTGGGTTTCCTCTGGGTGATCTGGCTTCCTCTCATGTTACAAAAACATGTCTGGAGCATTTCTCTCTGGTCGTATTCTGAAAATTGTCTTTGTTCCAAGTTAGATTTTCCCGGTACACAAATGTTAAATAAATATAAATAAATAAATAAATGAATGAAAAATAATTACTTCTGAGTTGCTTGCGTTTATAGCTTAGTATAGTAGATCCTAGGATGTGTTCATAGTTTAGTATAATAGATCCTAGGATATGTTCTTAGCTTAGTATAGTAGATTCTAAGATGTGTTCATAGTTTAGTGTAGTAGATCCTAGGATGTGTTGATAGCTTAGTATATTAGATCCTAGGCTGTGTTCATAATTTAGTATAGTAGATCCTAGGATGCATTCATAGCTTAGTATAGCAGATCCTAGGATGTGTTCATAGTTTAGTATAGTAGATCCTAGCATGTGTTCATAGCTTAGTATAGTAGATCCTAGGATGTGTTCATGGTTTAGTATAGTAGATCTTATGATGTGCTCTTAGCTTAGTATAATAGATTCTAGGATGTGTTCGTAGCTTAGTATAGTAGATCCTATGATGTGTTCATAGCTTAGTATAGTAGATCCTACGATGTGTTCATAGGTTAGCATAGTAGATCCTAGGATGTGTTCATAGCTTAGTATAGTAGAGCCAAGGATGTGTTCACAGTTTAGTATAGTAGATCCTAGGATGTGTCCATAGTTTAGCATAGTAGATCCTAGGATGTGTTCATATTTTAGTATTGTAGAGCCTAGGATGTGCTGACTCCATTTTCTACTGAAGTGGTTTGTTGCAATCTATTTTAGAAAGACAGAGGTACTAGTATAGCTTCATGAAAATAATATACCTTTGGTTACTTTTCTTTGCTGATATCTGTCATATGGATCATTCTCATGTTTTGGTGGTAGTAGATTTATCTATAATATATATAATATCCAGCATCACCATTCCACCAGGGTACCCCTACATGGAACAGATTCTCTAAACTGGGAATGACAACAACAGCTGGGAGCCTTCAATGAGACCAGGATTTGTACTGTTTCTTATCAAGGATTTTTGTGATACCAAATTGCAATCTAGATTTGTACTAGTCAATTCAACATCAGTAAGTGTGCATCTGAGTAAGTATTTAAGGTACAGTACAATCTCTGAGTTTAATCCGCTATATATTGTAGCTGTATTCATAATATATGGCACCTGCTATAAATGTTTGAAAAAGCAAAAAGACAGACTTACATATGCACCCAGACACACACACACACACACACACACACACACACACACACACACACACACACACACACACACACACACACACAAACACACATGTACACAGACACACACAGACACACACACACACACACACACACACACACACACACACATAAACAAATGCATTCACATACTCACACATGTACATGCACAGGTCCATGCGTGCATGCGCCCGCACACACACATACACACACACACACACACACACACACACACACACACACACACACACACACACACACACACACACACACACACACACACACACACACACACACACACCCACACACATAC
Source organism: Protopterus annectens (assembly GCF_019279795.1). NCBI lineage: Eukaryota > Metazoa > Chordata > Ceratodontiformes > Protopteridae > Protopterus > Protopterus annectens. The sequence goes on from NC_056746.1 coordinate 538,813,184, forward strand.
ACAAATGCAAGATTGACACTACGTCATCATGCCTTTACAATAGGTAAGATGCAACAGATGCTATACTGAGACTACTTCCTCCTAAACCCAAGCCAAACAATAACTTGTATTAATTTAAATAATATTTATCATCATTATATGTTTTTAGATGTTCTGAGATGCAAAAAGTGCAAATCTTTCTTGGAATGATTTAGGAAGCTTTTCATGTGATAGGTACTGCTTTCATCTCTTTGCATCTGCCAGATGTCAACAAAAAAGGATCCTCACTTAACATAAACGTACCGTTTCTTTTCATTGCCTATATATATGTACCAAACATTAACAAGTGTCTTTTTCACCATCAAAACATGCCTGTACAGGTCTGCTATCCAAGATCTGCAAAGCATTTGTCCTAGAAGCAATTTCCTTATTTTGTTTTGTTACATGTTAGTAATATGAAGCATAGTGCCACCTTTCAGATGTACAGATTCTAGCTAATAAAAGTAGCAAGCAGTTATCACTTTGTGCAAATCAAGACAAAAAGTGCCAATAGCAGGGTCAGTAAAATGTAAGCAGGGAGGCGACCTTTCATAAACAGCATTTCTTATAGTAGTGTTGGAAGCAGTTAAATTGTGAGTCCATGTTCTGGCACATAAGCTCAACAGCACCCTTTGAAAGTTAAGATTTAATAGGTTGACATGGCCTTCAGAAGATAGCATGAAAAATTGCATTCAGTAAAGCTGAAAGCTGTCGGATACAAGCCAGAAATCTGAAGCAGAGCTCCTTTATGTGGCACAGCTTGGCCCATTTCCAAAAACTATCAGCAAGTTTCAAATAACGATGGAAAGTAGCCAGTGAATGTCCTTTACAAAGATTTAAAGGTAGGCAGCTAAAGCCCATAAAGGCCTTTTTTCTTCACTGGTTTAAGGAGGGGCTTCATCATCTAAAGTTTTATACAGTACAATAACAGTTCATGTAAAGAGGCGAGTTGGCAGATCAAAGTATTTTAATCAAATATGAGCCACATATGTTAAGTCATTACATTCTTATGCCGTTTTCACTTCCTAGATGCTATGAGAGGCATGCAGAATTCCTAATCCCTTTTATTCCCTTGCTTATGTTGTCAGTACCATTCTTTTAATATATCTAATAGGATAATGCAGTTCAAACCACTTCTTCTGCGTGCCCTGCTATTATTTTGCTGTTGACAGCATTCTTGAAATGACAGGCACTTCTGCTTTCAGATTCTTGCAGATTGCAAGTAAATATGTCCCATTCATTGCACAAATGTAGCACAACAGCTGCAAAAGCTGACATTTGATGGAGTGCATTGCAGTGAATTAGAGCCATATCAGTGGTAATATGAAGAGCTGTATTTTGGGTAGATAAAGTGATGCAAACTGAGCAACACTTTTCTAAGAACATTTTAGAGGGCTGTAGCTTTCATATTGCAGCGTAGGCTTTGGCCTTTTTTCCCCTATTACAAGACTTAGGTACATAAAAGTTTTCATTTTGAGAACTTCAGCTTTAGCACCTGTTGCAAACAAGTATACAGAACTTTTCAGCATCATTCAGAAAATCCAGATTAACTTCGGTGTATTCCTGTCAATTCACGTTAATGTTTTTCTGTAAGAAAATGGTATAAAGTACTGTTCAATGTGGTATGTTGCCAACTATGGTGATCCAATGGAAACTAGTGCGGGAAAGCCTGACTTTCATTTCAAATAATATTTAAGTACTAATTTAAAGAGTAGATTTCAGATTTCTTCGTATCATCAACTTGACTCCTCTGGAATGTAATTACTATCTATAGGATACCAAAGAAACTCTCTAAAAAATACTTAACAAACTACATCAGTGGCAACCTTGTATGGGATTTCTGGTCTATAAGCTACACTATTTTTATTGTGATTAAGTTTTTAATATCAGCAGTTTCTCATGCAAACAAATAAGAGGAAATGCAACTAAAAGACAAAGATTAAAAAATGAAAAGCATATTTTTGATAATATAATTTCATTACTACAATATACACATGCATTGTTATTCTTCTACTGTAAATTTCAAGCATTATCTTAATTTAATTATTAGTTAATTCACTTAACTTGACTTTTTACTCATCTTTGTATTTGTTTTATTCTTTTGGCTCATTTGATCCATATCCAGTAGTGTACATACCTACAGCTGTGGTCCCAATCTAGCAATGGAGTCTTTAATCCAACTGCCTAATCTGCTGGATTAGGGGTGGGGTGCATTACCACTTCTCTTTGCTGGTTACATGTAAATACACAGCATGCATATCTGCTGCAACCTTGATATGTCTACTATAACCTCTCCTTGTCTCTGAATCACTGAATCAGTGCATTTAGGTCTGGTCACAAGGGCACGTTAATTCTGGTCATGGCTCTTACACTCCCAAAGTTACATATATCTGCCCCTCATCTGATATTCAAACCTTAGATCTCCTGCTGTCATCCTCCACAAGTCTGTCATCCAACTACACTCCCAAGCATCTCAAATATTCACCTTACTTGCAAATTCTGTAAGACCAACTGATAGAAAGAACTCTTGGCCAAGGTTGCCATCAGAATTCTTAGGTATGTGTGGTTACTGCTGTTAAACATCCCACTTGTCACAGTGTTTGATTATCTAGTTGAAGAAGTGTGAGACAAAGCCATACATGGTTCATTAGCCAGTAGGGGTACAGGGAGCATTTCATCCATTAACTGAAACAGAGCAGAATTAATTAGGCATGCGCCATTCCCTGATGTACAGGTTCCAGGCTAGGAAATGTGGACAATAATATTGTAAAACATGTGATATGTATTCTTTCTATCTGTAATCATTTTATATATTCCCCAAAGTAGGAATTACACAGGATTACACAGGATGGTGATATGATCAGGGACACAGATAGGATGGAGTTAACTGTAATTAGGACAAACAATAGAAATGGAAAAAGCTCCGCAGAAAAATAAACAAATGAAAAAAAAATCATATAATGGGAAATGCAAAGAATTTTAGGATATACATAGTCTTGAGGAAAGAAAATGGTCATATTGAAATTTATTAAGTACATCAAGGGTGATGAACAAATTATATGAATTGTGCTATCTTTCACAAAAAATGCATGAAAAGAAAAGTATTGCATTCTGAAGATACAGGTAACATATAAAATAGCCATCCAGTAGAAGGTGTCAAAAAAGGTGAAAAAAGTTGTGCAGCAACTGGGAAACATGCACAATTTGAGTTGCTAATTAAGCAGGCCCTGAAGCATGTCTGGTGGTTAGGTCAGTGGCTAGACAAGGTGGACAGTCTTTATATGTTGTTAGAGTTCAGGCTGTTACATATGTGTTATTGGATTGTTTGCTGCAATGGTTTATGTTTTTAAATTGGTGTTACAGAATTCTTTGTTTATTAGAGCTTAACTTGTTAGATTTACATTGCTGTTACGTTGTTAGATTTGTGTTACTGGACTATTTGTTATTAGGGTTTATGTTGTTAGAGTTGTACTACTGCTACATTGTGATAGTTGTGTTAATGGAGTATTTGCTAGAGTTTATGTTGTTGTATTTCTGTTATTAATATGATGTTAGATTTATGTTACTGGCTCATTTACTGTTAGGATTTATGTTGTTAAATTTATGTGAAATGTTATTTTGTTAGACCTGTGTTACTAGAGTAATTGCTGTTGGAATTTATATTGTTAGATTTGTGTTGCTAGATTATTTGGAAGGGTTTATTTTCAGACTTATGCTACTGGATGCTTTGTGCACTGTAGAAGATGAGAGTAGGTAGCAGCTGTACTGCACCACTACCACAATAAAACAGCTGAACACAACTGCCACTAGTATTCTGGTCAGGTGACTACACATCTGGTACATCATTAGCAGATGTATTTCCATCCACATCTGGTACATCATTAACAGATGTATTTCCATTTAAACAAGTTAACACATGAAATGGCACTGATCATTAACTCTTGCAGTGGGCGGGGGGTACTGCTTGGTTTGGCATTGCAGATGAGTGCTATATATATATATATATATATATATATATATATATATATATATATATATATATATATATATATATATATATATATATATATATATATATATATATATATACACATTTTGGTTGACAAAACCGATGGTCAGCAAGTGAGTGAGAGCAACAATACCTGTGGTTATGTAATATGCCCCTTCTTTAAGGACTGTATTATCTTGGAGTTAGTATGTATAATTAACAGGAGGGGTTGGTGGGGCATAGATTCCCACAGTGAGTTTGTAGGAGGCACAGTACTTTTCTTTTGCATAGTCTAAGGCTGTGCCTCGGAGCATGCATGTTAGGGTGCTCAAAATGCTATTTTACTTTTTGTGACCAGTGTTTTTAGTGTCAATATACTGCTGTGTCAGTGAAGGTAATATGTTCACTGACAAATATGGAGACTCCACCACAGTTGTCATTAGGCCTGAAAACATGAAAAGTACAAAAATATTGATGTCTTGGAAAGATGGGTTGGAGGTCTCTGCATGTTTATTGGGGAGAATATACTGCGGTGGTGGTGCTGCGGTAGTGTTGTCACCTCACAGTAAGACTTTGCGCCATTCGATTCTCAGTTAGAGCGTCTTCTGTGTGGTGACGTGTGAATGGGCGTTCCTTCATTGAAGGTTGTGCATCAAGCCTGGCAAGTCGGCATGTAAAAATCTGCTGCCAATCATTAGCGGACTGGAGTTCCGCTGTGGATACCCCTAACCGGGAAAAGCCGAAAGACACAACAACAACATTATTGTTTTGCATTTCTTTTCTTATTTCATTGCTCAGGCCTATTTTTTCTTGGTTAAACTTGGTTCCGAGTTTCATTGGAGGCAAAAAATCATATTATTTTAACTTCCTGGTGAATCACATTAGAGGACAGAGTGTTATATATTCAGACCATTCATAGACCTTTGTGATACAGCTTGTAATGATCACAGAGTTGGATCTTAGGGGTTTTGTGCAGCCATATTGATCAAATATGTACCTGGTTCAAGTATGACATGTAAAGAGGACTGTTCTCTTGTGTCTCAGGAGGTGGGATACTTCAGCCCAGTGACACTGTAATTAGATATCTTATTTCCTCAATTACTTTAGTGGCCTACTGCTTCCAGAAAATTTCCAGCCATATCCCACATCACAAGGACAACAGCAAAGATTCCATGCACATGATGCAGGGATAATTTGGAGTAACCACTTAGTAGCATGTTTTGGCAAGTGAAAGGAAAGCAGAATGCTTTAAAGAAACCCACATGGATGAAAGGAAAATGTGCAAAGCCCACAGAATTAGTTCAACTTTCTATAAGACACTTTCCCCAAATTCCAGCCAATCCAGTCTAACCATTTTCCAGTTTTAAGTTTCTGCTTGTGCTGTCCCCATTTTGTATGTGACTTTGAAACTATGGTATTCTTACAGTATGTTTATGAGCTAAACCGGTTCTGTTTTTCTTATTTCAATCATTTTCCCATCCCTCTCCGCTTTCTACCACTCAACAAAGATCCATCTTTTTTCACTCCTTCCAGATGATTTTATTCCAGTCTTTGACTATTAGCAACTGCTTCTTTACCATTAAACTGGTAATGTTCTGCCACATTTCATCATTTAGAAGTTACCTCACATCACAGTACAAGCTCATTGTGTTTGTTTTTCCCTTATCAGTGTTTACATTCATACTGGCTGAGGCTGACCTTAACTATTCCACAGTTATAACAAAGACCATCTGTTACAGCACCCATAGAAACAATACCAAATTAATCCAAATCAAATTTATTAAGATACATTTATTAAGCTATCTTAATGAATTTGATTTAAATTTGATTTGGATTAATTTGGCGTTGTTTCTACGGGTGCTGCAACAGGTGGTCTTCGTTATAGGTTTGGTTTTGCACCTGTTCGAGTTTATTCCACAGTTTTTTTCTAACTGATTCCATTAACAACCAGTTATACATTCCATGTCATCAGAGAAGCAAAATAAAACACAGGACCTCTTTAAGTCTTCAAATTAAAACTGTTTATACCTGTGAACCTTAACTGTAGATGGTTGCCACTACCCCATGAGCAAAACATGAGAAAAAGGGTTGTGGATAGATGGATACTATCTTCTACAAAGGTTAAGTACTCAACAACCACAAATGACTACTATGGGAGCTTAGGCAGCTAACAATTTGAGTCATACAAGTATCATGAAACTGTAATATTAATACTAGACTAGACACTAGTGTAATGCATAATGGGTGATGACTTATTTATGCCTCATTGATGCTTTTTCTCTTGTGTTCCCTTTGTCAAACATTTAATATTGTTTTAGGTTCTACTACAATGTGTCAAATGGTGCAAGCCAGTGGTGCACTTTTGGAGGAGATTTTAGCCTCTTCTCCACTATGGTGTGACCATAGTGTTTGTATATATAATTTAGGGCTTCCCCCACATGGAAGATGCAGGGGGCTTGCTCCCATACAAAAAACATATTTTTGTGCATTTCTGTATCTTTCAATTGATGATCTTTGGAAATTATCTTTGAAAAAACATTAACAGAAATGGTATATCTCGATGGAATGTAATAAAATCACGGAAAACGTAGTCGACTGTGCTAAAGAGACTCATACCTAGTGCAGAAGAAAGGCTACAAGAAGGAAGGTGCTTTGCACCTTCCTATAAAGTATGGCGGGCAACTCTCATGGTCTGTATAAGGTATAACAACCCTGCCATACTCTAGCAAGGGACTGCCTATGGGACTGGGGTCCTAGTGGGCCAAACAGATTTGACTGGCCTAAGGTGACCATGCCATGCACATAAGTCTAAAAAATTAGCAGTGCTTTTTTCTTCTATGTGATATGTTGTCTTGGCCTATAAATCCTTATACAATAGACATTTCAAAACTATGGCACAAAAGTAAAGCAGTGGAAATTTTATGTTCAATAAGATGAAATAGTCTGTATTCAGTCTCTTTTGAGCTGTGGTAGGTACAGAGAAGAAATGGCATGTCCTTTCAGAAGATATGACTAAAACCATCCACCCTTTCTGCTGACCTCCTTCCTACAGAGTACCTACAAAACGCTGTCGACACCATAGCATTCCCCATCTCTATCCTAATCAATAGAACACTAACTGATGGAACTGTCCCCTCAATCTGGAAAATATCCCATGTTATCCCACTTCACAAAGGTGGGAGTTCTACAGAACTGTCCAACTACAGACCCATTGCTATTCTCTCACCAAAAGCCAAATTAATGGATAAGTGCATTCATAAGCAGCTTATGGACTATCTTATTCAGAACAGTCTGCTTGCCAACTCTCAGCATGGCTTTAGGCCACATTACAGCACCACCTCCACCCTCCTTTCTTTTACAAATACCATATTCCAAAATAGGAACAACAACAGGCTATCTTCAGCCCTATTTCTAGACCTGTCGAAGGCCTTTGATATGGTCAGCCACAAATTACTCATCCATTCCCTAAAATCCATGTCCCTAGATAACCATGCTATTCAGTGGTTTCTATCATATCTGAATGGCAGACAACAGGCTGTATTATAGCAGGACAAACTGTCCACCCTGCTACCTCTCACCCTTGGTGTCCCTTGGGGCTCTATTCTAGGTCCTCTACTCTTTTCTATCTTCATCAGCAGTCTTCATACTGCCATCCCTGATGCAGCCTGCATTCAATATGCAGAAAATTCTGCCCTGATCTGTACAGCCTCCTCCCCTTTAGACCTGCAAACATTAACACAAAACACATTTAACACAGTTGAAAATTGTCTCTCTAATCACTGTCTGTTGTTAAATCCCAACAAAACTAAACTGCTCCTCTTTACCCCCACTAGTAGATCCACCCCATTTTCCTTCTCCGTAACATCCAACAACGGTACCTCTGTCTCTCCAGATGACCATACTAAGCTTTTAGGAGTAATAGTGGACAATAATCTCAAATTTGATCTGCATATCAATAAAACTATAAAAAGCATTAATAAGAAGCTTGGCTCATTATATAGAGGCAAGCCTTTTCTAACTCCATTAGCTAGGCCTGCAATCGCTCGCTCATACCTACTCTCTATCCTTCTATATGCCTGCCTCATGCTCTCCAATTTGAGCAAAACTGAACCTAGTGAGCTCTCTCACTCTTACAGCCATATTGCCAGATTTGCCTTAGGCTCCACATATAGGACACATCACTGTCAAAACCTCAGTCTTCTTGGGTGGCTAGAACTGCCTTGCCTACTTCTGTTCAATCAGCTTATAGTACCACACAAAATCATCCAATAAACTGTTGGTCCAAACCCACAAAGCCATTTACTCAGCCAGCGACTCCCTGTTTGCCAACATTGTTGGTAAAACTTGGAATTCACTTCCTTCTAACCTTACCCTCGAACCTTCTTTAAGTCTCTTCAAAAACAGGCCTCAAACAGTATTTTAAAAAGTGCTGGCTTTGTCCCTGTGCTAACCCTGATTAATCACTACTTACTCAATGCCTTATTTAAATTAATATTGTACGCATCTCTTGCTCATAATAGCTTGCTGCAACCTGTTGTCTTTGTATACTATTACACACTGTATATATTGTGAACAGCTACTAGATGGCTTTGTAAATATGCTTGACTCATATCTGTTATGTCTATCTGTGTTATCTGGAGCTTTTCTCCCCAGGCCTCCGCTGAAAATGGATATATATATCCAGTCGGACTATCCTGGTCAACAAATGTAAAATAAAATAAATAAATAAATACATTAATAAATATGGTAAGTTAATTTAAAGGTTTTCCTTTGAGGTCATAAATGCTTGCACAGATTTTAAAAGAAGTGGAAGGATTATACTGTTATTTCAGCTACGTTTTTCCAAAAATTCATCTCATGGCAAGTTTGCATCAGCACAACTGCAGCAAAATGGAATATAGATGATGGTCTCTGCCAAACTGAAACTTGGTGTTTAGTCTGGTAAAGGATATACATTTTTTGCAACTTTAAAGGAAGAGTTCCTAAAGTCTGTAATGCAGAAATTATGAAAGGTATACTTGGGGATTTACCTAACAGTGAAGGATTGTTGAGTCCTATTTCTGTTAGTTATTCATTCTGAAGGACATTTGCTAAAGACAAATAAAAGTCTTTATCAGTTTATTATCAGGTTGGTGCTCCTTTAACAAAGCCTTAGTATTTATCCCTACCCTAGGTACCTCCATTTTCTCATATTCATGGTTTTATATAAAAAGTAATTATAAAAATAGAAATCATTTTGCAGAACTTGAGGCAAGCCTTTTCTAACTCCATTAGCTAGGACTGCAATCGCCCACTCACACCTACTCTCTACCCTTCTATATGTCTCCCTCATACTCTCCAATTTGAGCAAAACTGAACTTAGTAAGCTCCCTCACTGTTACAACCATATTGCCAGATTTGCCATAGGCTCCACATATAGGACACATTACTGTCAAAACCTCAGTCTTCTTGGCTGGCTAGAACTGCCTTGCCTACTTCTGTTCAATCAGCTTATAGTAGCACACAAAATCGTCCAAACCCACAAAGCCATTTACTCAGCCAGCGACTCCCTGTTTGCCAACGTTGTTGGTAAAACTTGGAATTCACTTCCTTCTAACCTTACCCTCAAACCTTCTTTAAGTCTCTTCAAAAAAAAGGCCTCAAACAGTATTTTAAAAAGCGCTGGCTTTGTCCCTGTGCTAACCCTGATTAATCACTACTTACTCAATGCCTTATTTAAATTAATATTGTACACATCTCTTGCTCATAATAGCTTGCTGCAACCTGTTGTCTTTGTATACTATTACACACTGTATATATTGTGAACAGCTACTAGATGGCTTTGTAAATATGCTTGACTCATATCTGTTATGTCTATCTTTGTTATCTGGAGCTTTTCTCTCCGGGCCTCCGCTGAAAATGGATATATATATATATATATATATATATATATATATATATATATATATATATATATATATATATATCCAGTCGGACTATCCTGGTCAACAAATGTAAAATAAAATAAATAAATAAATACATTAATAAATATGGTAAGTTAATTTAAAGGTTTTCCTTTGAGGTCATAAATGCTTGCACAGATTTTAAAAGAAGTGGAAGGATTATACTGTTATTTCAGCTAAGTTTTTCCAAAAATTCATCTCATGGCAAGTTTGCATTAGCACAACTGCAGCAAAATGGAATATAGATGATGGTCTCTGCCAAACTGAAACTTGGTGTTTAGTCTGGTAAAGGATATACATTTTTTGCAACTTTAAAGGAAGAGTTCCTAAAGTCTGTAATGCAGAAATTATGAAAGGTATACTTGGGGATTTACCTAACAGTGAAGGATTGTTGAGTCCTATTTCTGTTAGTTATTCATTCTGAAGGACATTTGCTAAAGGCAAATAAAAGGCTTTATCAGTTTATTATCAGCTTGGTGCTCCTTTAACAAAGCCTTAGTATTTATCCCTACCCTAGGTACCTCCATTTTCTCATATTCATGGTTTTATATAAAAAGTAATTATAAAAAATAGAAATCATTTTGCAGAACTTGAGTTTTTTTTTTTTTAAGTATGCCACTTCAGAATCCAAACACACCATGAACTGAGGGTAAAAATCTGCTATAGAATGTTGTCTTAGCCTATAAATCTTTGTACAACAGGCATCTCAGAACTATGGCACAAAGGTAAAGCAGTGGAAATGTTTTGTTCAATAAATGTTTTACATATTAAAAATAATTTCCAGAGGAACACATAAAGAAAAGCTTGTGTTAGTTCAGGTAAACAAGTCACTAAGGAATAATTCTCAGATGGAGTCCTACCTGGCCTATAATTTTAAACATTTTAAATCCAATGACAAGGATTCTTTGTTTTATTCTGTAATTCAGTAAATGTGTCTACAAAAAGACCAAGCTGCTGTATCCATTTTCTTTCAATTTCATCTAGAGTAGAGGGATGTTAATGGCCTTTTACTCAAGACACTTGCTGTGAATTAAAAAAAAATATATCTTTCTGGCTGAACTTCAAGTTACTTGCTGTAGGATAATCTTAATGTTGATTTCCTTCAAAATGTACTTAATGGTCTATAAAAAATGAAAAATTTAAGCATTATTTAAAAGGGTGATTTTATTTAGATTGCAAAGATATGGTGCTCATTTAACCAGGTTTATTACATGTAAGAGGCTGTTACAGTGTTTTTATTAGAAATGAACATTTTACTGATTAACAGAATTAGGGATTCTTAAAGTAGCAAATTACTGAAATGGATTTGTTCAGACTTGTCTTTATATATATATATATATATATATATATATATATATATATATATATATATATATATATAGTTTACTATCACAATGTCAAACATGGATGCTTCACAGATGGAAAAACAAATTACAGATATTTGAATTTTCTTGTTGCCAAACATACCATGTTTGAAATTCATATCAGCGAATGCTACTGTGCATTCGCTGATATGAACTTGAAAAACTGTACAGAGATCACGCAACAGTGTGGTGTGGGATATTCATCCCTTTCCTCATTGTAGTGCAACCTTGGAGTTGGAATGTATAGTTAGCAGGGCAGCCCCCTACAGGGGGGGTGCAGGGGGGCTTGCCCCCCTACAAAAATGTGATGTTAAGTATAGGAGTTTCATATGTGTCCTCCTACATGGCAGTCGTGTGCTCTGTTCGACAACAATGTCAAATCTGTTAAATTCGTTCAGCAGATTCAACATTGTGTGCAGTTGGGTATTCTCACATTCACCCTTTTTTTCAATGTTGTGACCAGAAAAATGTTTTGCCGGTCGACATTTTGATAGTAAATATATATGTGTATATATATATATATATATATATATATATATATATATATATATATTTTTATATATATATATATATATATATATATATATATATATATATATATACACATATATATTTATATAAATAGATAGCTATAGACAGAGTCATAAATTTAACTTATGGTTTAATTATTGCTGACTATAAATCATGCTCATAGTCTAGTCTTAGAACAAGAAGTCAGTTATAAATGTTCTAAAAAGATTAAAACAAAATAATATATATGCATACATACATACATATAAATATATAATTATCTATAGGTATAGATATAAAGATATGTTTATATCTAGCTAGCTATATAGATGTAAATATTTTTGACAAGGCTTTAGGGCAGCTGCTATTCTGCTTTATCAAGTAGATCCTGCAACTGCTGTCTGAATGCACTCCATCCCTCCTTATCTCATTAGCCCTATCTATCATTACACTGCAGTCTGATTGTCACTAATTCTGATGACATCCCTCACTGCTTTCTGAAATTCTCTCTTACCACAATTCCCACACCATTTCTAGCCTGTCCTCCTCCTGAGTAGTAGACTCTGGATCTGGCTTTGCTGCACTGTCCCTCTGTTTGGATCCTTGATACATAAATTGTCCATCATCCTCCTTACCATCATGTTATCCACGTCCAAGCTCCATCCAGTCAGTGAGGAATGTAACAATTCTTAGTTCATGTTTAGCAGGTGTTTGGTTTTATGTCCAGCTTTCACTTAACAGAGCTATCCCAGGTAACCCAAGCTGGGCAACTAGACACCAGCCAGCCACTAGCTTGTTGGTAGGCACACACAGGGATATAGACACCCCTCCCACCATTGACATGGGTCCCTGGCATAGGTCAGGTCCTCAACTTGCTTATCACTTATTTTTTGGCAACATTAATCAACACGATTGAATCACCTAGAGCCATATTTTACACCAGACCCCTCCCACCATTGACATGGGTCCCTGGCATAGGTCAGGTCCTCAACTTGCTTATCACTTATTTTTTGGCAACATTAATCAACATGATTGAATAACCTAGAGCCATATTTTATACCAATGAGTGGCTATCCCTGATATTGATGTTCCCCTACCTTAAGGGTACTGCGCACCTGAATAGATGCTCAAAGTGATTGGTCTATGCAACACTTCCCTCTAGAGGGCACCATCTAGAGTCTATACTGCTGCCCACAGTTCAATTCTTGGTTGGGTTTAAGATGGAAACAGTATGATTTTTAGAGGTGGGAGGAGCCCCAAAGAGTCACAGACAGAGCATGCAAACTCCAAACAGGCATAGGCAAAGGTCAGGATCGAATCTTGTACCTTGTGTATGGGAGGCAAAGACGTTAACCATTATGCCAACTGTTTTTTGCCTTCATTATAATTAGTAATTCAGAGATCCTGATCTGGGTTATATCTCACTAGGTATCTTCTTAATGCAGTTATTTATAGTAATGCTTATGACGAGCATTGAATCATTTATTTTATTGATGCTTATAATTTATCTGACATATAAATCATAGCCAGCAAATAATATACTTTATTGGATATATACATAAATCTTATAAACCTGTTTTACTGATTCTCTGAAGCACAATTAGGAATTAAAAAGGAGTATATCATAGAACTTATAAATTAAAATGTAATTGCAAATAAAATGCCATTTATTTTTACCATTATGTTTATGTTATATGGGTCTATATTAGATGATCAAACCTTCAAAAGTTCGACTGTCATATGGTCGACATCATATGATTGAATTTTTGAATTTTTGAAAGTTTGAACATTTTAACGAAGATCTCCATACAACGAGGAATGGGAAGATTTCCCTTTTCTGCACTGTAGTGTGATCTCGGAGTTGGTATATTTAAAGACCGGGGGTGTGTGGGGTGCACAACCCCCCACGTGGGGGTGCACGGGGGCTTGCCCCCCTGCTTAAAAGGTTCAATTAGGTTATTTGTGTAGTTTATTTTTTTTATTAGCTTTTCGAACTTTTAAAAGTTCGATCATATGGTGTCGAGCATATGACAGTCGACCTTTTGAAAGTTTGATTATCTAATATAGAGCTACGTTTTATTAACCCAAAATCCTTTTGTTGGAATTGAAGGAGTCTTTAACTAATGAGATACTTGTTGCTTAACAATATCCCCAAATTGTTAGCTGTGATTAAATATAAAACGAATAATAAAGAACAAAATAAGCTCAGCTCTAATTTCCTATGTTATTATTTACTTACCTTAATATTATTTTTGCACTATAGAATTGCAATATAAGCTATTATGGCCATAAAATGATTATTATTTAAACTCTGGAAGGCAATTCTTTGATACAGATTTTCTATTATTTGACCCATGATAGGTATACCTTGACTAAGTGTTTCAAAAAAACACTTAATAAATAATATTGGGGAGTGTTTTTTATCATTAATTTGCAAAGTTTGCAGTATATTCTTGTGCTGAAATCCAAAATACACAGCTTGGTAGTGATTCGTAGAACCACATAGCAACACAGCACAAAGGTCTAAAAAGTGGCAGAAAAAATGGTTATGCAGAATGAATGAATAATGACATGCAAATGAAGAAGCACAGTCTAATGAGTGCATAATGACATGCAAATGAGGACAAGGAAAGCAGACTGAGATTTACAGATTGTTATAGATTATATAGGTGTGAAGTTGCACAGGCAGTTGTATCAGCATATAAAGGTGAAGAGCAGTTGAAAATAGAAAGTGAGCAACATTGCAGAAGCAAAGATGTTAGTAGTACATTTAACTATAGTGCAGTAGCATCTGTTACGCTTAACCAGTAACCACTAAAGGTGTCGACATGTCAGTATCCATAGGTAGCAACTGGGTACAGGGCACTAGTGCTATGGACAGAACTGGCCATGGATGCTATGTGTCACACCGCTAAGTGCACAAGACCAGTCATGGCATCATTCCTGGACTCTGTTGTCTCCTGGCGGCCCTGACAACACTGGTTATGCCAGAAAACACACCCAACATCAGTTCTGTCCAGTCTGGCATAGGTAGCTGCATACTGTGCCCAGATTACAGGCTTGGTTGAGGCTAAGAAATGACAGGATGTCAGGACAGGCTGTGACAGTGCCTGACACCATGAACCACTGCTAGCCTGCTTTACAGTGAGTATATGTGTAGCAAATGCAGTGTACTAGTTTGCTGCTGTAGGCCCACTATTGGCAATGGTGGTGTTCTCAGTCACAATACATTCCCCCAACATGGGTGACACTATGCCACATGTGCATCCTGTAGGGAGCGGATGGGTGTGGCTGCATTGTCACCCCATGTAGTGAGTGTAGGCCCACCTAGGAAGGAAACTGACTGTATAAATGTATCCTGAACCTGTGAGATTCTGTGCTGGTTTCATTATCAGAACCTGTCCAATGACGGATGTCAGCCTATTGTTCTGGTCCAGCCTATACATGTGCCATTACAGCAGTGGTTTGACCTGTGGATACAGAATACATTACATAACTGTGTGGCACTGCTCACCCTGCAATCCCGTGTGCCTCATGGTGTGTGTGCAAATGACTGCTGGATTCCTGCAGGCAGGTATGAAACCTTACATCTTCTGGCAGTCTTCTGAGTGTGCCTGCTCATGTACTTATAGAGCACATAGGCAGTGATTAGTGCGGCTTCTGTAAAATTCATAAGATCACAGTTGCCATATAGCTCATGCAGAGTATTAATGTGGCTAGTGCCTATGAAAAATGCAGCACATCTGGCCAGTCATAAAACCCATGACCACAACTCGCAGCATGAGTCCTGTCACCTCAATGTTACCATATGGGGATGCCATAAATTATTCCTCGTTAGTGAGTGTTGTACTTGATGGAGGGGCATTCCATGCTATTGTCCTTTTCACCACTGACATGTTGCATGCCTTTTCTAAACCTGTCATATATGTTATTTGCACTCTTTCACATAATTATTGTGTCATGTAGTTGCTCCCACCCATGACACTGACATTGTGGAACACTGTGGCCCACATATGGCCTCTTAGAGGCAGGGGGCTGACCCATGTCCTGAGCAGGCATCATCTAGATGTCTGGTGTGCCTATAGCAATAACTTATTCTTAGCAGGAAAGCCCTTGCTATCTGCTGCCTCTGAAGGATATGTGCACATCTGGGGGAGAGGGGTAGGACAACATAGTATTAGGAATGTCATGCATATGTACACAGAAATAGCAAAGATACAATGAGAGCAGGCTGACTCATAAGGACACTACTGGGCTACTTAGGACAGTATACACCATGGTGGCCACATATGTGCTGAACCCAAAGGTCTCCCAGTGTGTATCATGGCATGAAAAGGTGGGGGTGGACCTGGGCAGGGATC
>NC_056746.1:538834366-538859366 GCF_019279795.1 Protopterus annectens
AGCCCGTGTTTGCGTGGTGTACCACAATGTTGAGTACATCTAAAAAGTAATGACATATTAATTAGGCTTGGCCCCTGTTTAACTTAAACTAGGGCCATTAAATGATGTTAATGATATACTAGATAGGTGCAATGCATCATAGGTAGCCAATCACACAGTCAGCACCTACAGCAGAGCACTATATAGTAGGCATACACCCTACAATCTGATTTTTCCCCCATACTCTGCACCATTGGAGTACAGACTTGGGAATTTTAACTAAAAGAATGCTAGGGGCTACTGCAGGTCTGCTACATCTATATGTGCTAGATGCTGAAGTCAGTGCTGCTGGTGCTGCTGACAATATGCCTAGACAGAGAAGGAGAAGAGTGTTCAGGCCCAGGGTAACCTTCCAGGAGCTACATGAGCTGGAGATTGTAGAACACTTCAAGGTGGACAGGCACATACTATAAGAACTCACTGAGGTCTGCCACCCTCAACTCAGACCCAGCACCAACAGATGCAAAACCACCCCAGTGGAAACAAAGGTATATGTAGCCCTTAGGATAATAGCCACAGGTACCTTCCAAAGACCAACTGGGGACATGATGGGTGTCTCACAGGCATCAACATCCAGGGTACTCCATCATTTCCTGGATGCCATGCTACCACATGCCAGTGAGCACATTTATTTTCCCCTCACCCCTGAGGCAAGGGCCAGCAAAATGCAGCCCTTCTACCATGTAGCACACTATCCTGAAGTACTGGATGCTGCAGATTTCACTCATGTACACATCAAGGTACCACCTGGTGAGGAGGGTAGAATCTACATCAACCGCAAGAGGTACCATTCCATCAGCTGCCAGTTCATGTGCAATGCCCAGGGCATTATATTGAATGTGTGTGCTGGCAGCCCTGGCAGTTATCATTACTCCCATATCTGGAATGCATCACAGCTGTACCAGATGTTTGCTAGGGGAGGATATCCCACACAACCATTTACTGGGGGATGCTGGCTATGCACTAGAACCATGGATAATGACACCCATCAGATGCAAACACACTCACAGAAGAACAGCATAATGAGGTACACGCACAAACTAGGGACATCATAGAGCATGTGTTTGGGCTTCTGAAGTCACGTTTCCATTGCCTTGATATATCTAGTGGAGCCTGCAGTACTCTCCAGCCACATGTGCACATATATTCACAGTTTGTGCCATGCTACACAATATTATCCTCCGGAAACAGCTGCAGCAGGATCAGCAAAGGGAAGGGATGCACAGCTCTCAACCAGTGCCTGGGTCACCACAGCCACAGTCACAGGAGAACTCAGAGGAGGAACCCCCTGATGATGTCCCTGTAGACAGATGTTGGCATGGGTTCATAGGTTCATAGGTGTGTACTAGGCTAATGGCCCTGGAGCCTTTATAAGCCTAGCCCATAGGATTACCCTGGCATCGTGCCACCCAGCCTTAGTTCCTAGTGCCTCTGTCAAGTAGAGCCACTGGAGTGATCCCCAGGGTGAATTTTCTATTTCCCATACACTCATCAAGATTTCTCTTGAAGAGGGCCAGTAAGGTGCTCTGATTGACATGTATGGGAAGTCTATTCCATAGCATGAGCAGTCTCTGGGTAATGAACCTGTCCCTCCAGCATGTTCTGTTGATTGTGGTAGTGAGGTTGAGGTATCTGGAGTATCTGGTGTGGAGTGGTTGTGATTTCTTTAGATGTAGCATTTCTAACACAGCTGGGTCAGACATGGCTTTGTAAGTCAAGAGTCAAGCAGAGATCGCCTCTAAGTAGGTGATATGAGACAGAGATTAGTTGGAGGTTTTTGAGTCTGTCCATATAGGACAAGTGTTTAAGGCCTAGGATCCTCTTTGTGAGGTACTTTTGTGGCCTCTCCAGTTGTTGAAAGTGTCTAGTGAGGTACATGCCAAATGGGGCATTGTACTCAATGATTGGCCTAATGAGGGAAGAGTAGAGGGAGACAGTGACCTCTTTCTTCCTGGATGCAAAAACCCTTTGTAATGAGATGTGCCACATAGAAGAACTTTCTGACCACAGTGGCAACATGGTGGCCAAAAGAGAGGTTGCTGTCAACCTGTGTTACCAGATCTCTTATAATGCCTTCTATGTTCAATGGGGTCTATATTAGAACATTGAAGTATTACTACTTTGAATGTTCTAATATTGAACCCTTTGCATTGAACGCTGAAAATAGCGAAGCTGCAGAATATCGAATACTTTCCTAGGGAAAGTATTCGGTGGGCCGTTTCTGCAGCCTTGCTATTTCCTCGACTGTGGAGTGAAGGTGATGGACTGGGTTAAGGTAAGTGTGCGAACGAAGGTGAGTGTGCGATAGGGACCTTAGGGTTAGGGAGCGGGAAAGGTGAGTGTGCGATAGGGACTTTAGGGTTAGGGAGCGGGTAAGGTGAGTGTTTGATAGGGAGTTTAGGGTGAGGAAGCAGGTAAGGTGAGTATGCGATAGGGACTTTAGGGTTAGGGAGCGGATAAGGAGAGTATGCGATATTGACTTTAGGGTTAGAGAGCGGGTAAGGTGAGTGTGTGGCAGTTACGGACCTTAGGGTTAGGGTTGGGTTAAGGTAAGTGGATAGCTAGTAGTGTATGTATGGTTTAGTGTAGGATTTTGTGAAGTGTATGTGTGTGGATTATGTATTTTGGTGTGCTTGTGTTGTGTGTATGTTTGTTGGAACAGCAAATTTTTTCCCTGGGAAAAAATTCGCTGTTCTGAGTGTTCGATGTTATGGTGTTTTGAGTGAAGTGGTTCGATATTAGAACATTCAATGTAGTAATACTTTAATGTTCTGATATAGACCCGTTCAGTGGACTACCATCAGTGTGGTAATTCAAGGGAACCAGGTTTTTCCCTAAGGGGATGAAGACACATTTTTTTGGCATTGAGCTTAAGGCCATGGTTCTGATACCAGTCATTGGTCTCATTGAGACCTTCCTGCAGGATGTCAACATTATTTGGGGAGTTAATAATAGCTCCCAACTTGCAATCATCTGCAAACTTTGTCATCCAGAGTCCCTTCATGTTTTCCTGGACTTCAGAGAAGTAGATACCAAACAGGAGAAGACCCAGGACCGAACCCTATGGGACTCACTCATGACTGGTCAGCAGTCTGACTTGGAGTCAGCTTGTTTCACACTGTGGATTTTATCTGTGAGCCAGTTTGCAACACACCTAGTGATATAGGGGTTGATGCCTAGCTTAGTAAGTTTTTCTATGATTCCTGAGTGGGGAATGGTATCAAAGGCCTTGGCCAGATCAAGGTAGGCTGTATGAACCACCTTACCTTCATCCACAGCTCTGGTGACTGACTCAAAGAAGTCGACCAAGTTGAGCAGGCATGATCTACCCTTCACAAAACCAAACTGTGTAGGATTCAGAGTTTGGAGATTCCCTATATCCTTGTTTATTAGGTCCATGATGATGCATTCCATAGCTTTGCATATCAGACTCATCAGGCTAATGGGGCAATAGTTCCCAGGGTCTGTAGTCGCTCCTCCTTTGTGGAGAGGGATGACTATAGCAGTGCATCATTCAGTAAGGACAAAGCCTGAAGTGAGGCTGTGAATGAACAGGGCACACAGGTGCCCAATATGCCCTGGCTTTGGCTAAGAGACAATGCATAGCACATGCACTGACAACCTATGGCCATAGGGACTGACACCTTGGTCCAACTCACATACATATATTAAAAATGATGCCAGGTAACCCACACAACCTGTACCTAACCATGTATTGGCTGTGTCCTGCATGCATCAGACAGAATCAGCCCTGAACTGCAGTTCTGTCAACTGCTGCATTTGCAAGGTAAGTCACTCACCTACACATCACTTGTAAGAAGTACTATAATATGGTATTTCATGTATGGACCTACTGCATGTATGAAAGGGAATATAGCGGGCTATTTGGAGCAATGTAACATTCCCATGGGACTACAGATACCCAGTCCAATAGTATGTGTTCTGTAATATTCACTAGGCCTCATAGTTGGAATATTCACTCAGCAGTCAAGGGAGATATTAAACAGTGGGGTCACATGATATTTGCACTACTGTCTATGCCAGCAGATCATGTGCTGTTCTTCTGCCACCCCTAACACATCAGTGCTCCCATAAAAATGCTGTAACAATAAGTCAGCAATGGTATATCAGCAGACCAGGCAATCTTAGGGCTGTGACATAGAACCCGATCACACAGTGTATGTCTCATGTAACTCAGGGATAACAATGTACATATGTATGTTGTTGATTGTGTGATAAAGGACACATCTTTGTCTAGCAGCCTGTGTGGCTCAGTGGGCTACGGATGTTAGCATGACTAATGGTGTTGATGGTTCGAATGTGGAAGTATGCACAGCTTTTGTATGTGAGGTATTAGTATGCTGGTGTTTCCACAAACTGTCATCCCTCTCAATCTGTTAAGGCTAGACATCTGGGCCAAGCCAGGAAGAATGGGGCCACAAAGGCCCAAAAATAGAGACAGACAGTACAGATTGTTCTGATTAACCTAGAAAGTTGCTAGTATGACATCGAGTCGCATGATTACACAATATCTGCAGGATATAAAGTCCGACACTCAAATGTTTGTCTGTAGTTAGTATTATTCAGTGACTTCACTATACAATAATTTACCAAAACACCAGAAATGTATGAGGAATAGACCAGAAATATGATCTGGACATTCTGTGAAAATTTGTACAGTTGAGAGGTATGCAGACTGTCAGTATGTGTGTGGAGTAACAGTATGAACCTCAGTCACATATTAAGTACAGCAGACAGCTGGGAAACACCGTGTACAATTTGAGGGAAGTGTAGCACTGCAGAAACAGGAACAGCTGGCAATGTCTGCAACACACAAAATCCTGGACTGGAGTACAGGTAGGTCTGGCCTGGAGTCACCTTGTAAGTACTGACAGTCCCAGTGGGCATGCTCTTACACTTAGTTAAAATGAGTGCAATTCCGTTGCCTCATTTTCAAAATGACCTGCAATGTGTAAATATGTCTGTACATACAGACATATATGTATACATCTCCATCTGTCCCTATCTCTCTCTCATGATTAGTATATCTCTTGCTATGTACTGTCAAATAGATATATACCAATATATATATATATATATATATATATATATATATATATATATATATATATATATATATAGTGATATATATTACAATGATACATAGACTTTCCACATATATCTACATAACACATATACCTGTCATACACACACTCAGCTACATTTATAGAGACATCCCTGTTATAGATAGATATATGTGTGGATGTTATGTATTGTCCCATATACCCTATTAATGGTGAGTAAATCTGCACTCATACATCCATACTGTTGCTCAAAGGAACAAAACTAAGGGTGCAACAGTACATATTCCACTCACCTACAGACCCCTGTGCCTACTGGATGTCACCATGTAGACAGACACAGGTAAGCAGGTGGTGTAGTGTATAATGTTATCAATACACACATGGACAGTGCACAATGTCCCTGGCCACAGGTTTGCCTATCTAACTACAATCAGCCACCTATGGCCATACTGGTAACTGCACACACATAGCAAGTATAATAGTTATCTCACTGCTAGGGCACTAGATGTAGATAGTATGAAACAATATAACTCTGCAGGCCACACATGCTGTGCAACACAAGCCTAGTTTGTGTAATCCACAAGTACTGTGCCTGCAATCACATATACAACAGACGTAACCTGGGGCATGTGCAATAAATACTGTGAGCTATAATGTATAAGACTAGATAGGTAGGGGTTCTAATCTCATTCCACCCAACTTGGGGTGTGATTGTGTGTGTGTGTGTGTGTGTGTGTGTGTGTGTGTGTGTGTGTGTGTGTGTGTGTGTGTGTGTGTGTGTGTGTATGTATGTATGTATCCCCCTGCAGCACAATGGACATGGCCTCATGGGTTATCCACCTGCAATGGTTATGAACGTTTTGGCCCTGTAACTACCTGCCAGCTTCCAAACTGCCCTCCTCTACAAGGCCTGATGAAGTCATCCACCTTAACTCATTCACTCCAATGGAGCTCAGGAAGTTTGCACTGTAACTTCTAATTGGCAGAGCCTAAGCCTTTTGACAGTATCAAATTATCTCCCCACATTTCAAACAAGTGGTCATATCTCTGAAACCATATGGGTTATGAAAGTAGTATAAATGGCAAACTCTTGAGTACAAACTATTTTATAGTGTTAGTATTCTTTAGGTTCTAGGTCTTAAATCAAATTTTATAAGTCAAAGTAAACACAGTAACTGTTATGTTTGTAACACTTTGTAAAGAACTTACTGTATCTCAGCAACCATTCAAGTTACACACATATGGTTAGCAGCATTTTATTCATCTAGCTAAGAGCTTTCATGAGACTAAGAAGTTCTGTCTGTGCTACTTGAATGGTGAAAATTATATCTATATAAATTAATATCATAAAAACAACAGTTAGTATTTCTTTACCTGCACTAGACAGAGGCGAAATATGAATGCAGTTGAGTTTGCCATTGTGTAAGCTTTAAGATAAAATATTTTGAAACCTTGTACACACAGCATGGTTTTCATATTATTGATACAAAGATGAACAAGCAATATGTGACGTCTAGAGGCATCAGTATGATTTAACTACAGATGCATCTGGAGGCATCACTCGGATATAATGATTTAAGACCGCTGCCTGACAGTCTAACATCTGACAAAACCCGTGGTGCATGCGATAACTACTGTGAGTTATAGTGTATAAAACTAGATAGGCAAGGGTTCTAATCTCACACTGCCCAACTTGGTGCATGTGTATATTAACATGGCATATGTATGATAAACTTTGTAACCTAGACATAGGAAGGGTTTAGTATTATTTTATTTGTAGCGGGTGATGTGGCCCCCTAAATAACTGACCACAACAAGGGCTAATGATATCAACAAGCATTATATGTTCTAAACTGATAGTACTCGCAGACATGAGGTGTGTTGCGTGCATCAGGTATTGAGATCTGTAGTGTGCATCAGTACATAGGTAAGTGTTCTAATCTATATACAGACAACTTGCACTATGTGTGTACCTTGGCGTGTCCTGCATGCAGTGAGTGGAAGTGGTGCTAGGCTGAATGTGGCCATGTTTGTGTGTGAGGTTGTTGCAACATTTTATATGTTATAAGGCCATAGGACATGTGAACTTAACTAGCATAATGGCCATACAGCCCTCACAATCAGAGATATCTTTATACACCTCACTACAGGATCAGCACATATTTCCCAAGTCCAAAAGGGACTCAGGCAGATGCTGTGTGTTGAGATGATGGTTGCCTGACCAATAATACAGATGGCATGTGCTGAGGTGCACTGAGGTGCACTGTGTACCATTAGGAAGGGTCTGTTTTAAGGGTGTGTTTAAGTCTGCTAGAAAAATGTCTCCCACAAGCATGTAGTACTAATGTCACGTAGTAGGTTAATGTCCTTACAGTGAGTCATCCATCTACTATGCTTCCTACAGATAGCAGGGTCACACCTTGTCCTGTATGCTAGGCACAGATAACTTCTGAATAGTCTATATGCCACAGGCAACAATGATACTCATTGCAGATGATCAGCAGTGAGCACATACTGAAGATGTGAAGTGACTTTGTGAGGGACCATACAGCTGTGTGCAAGTGCCAGTACAGTTTGGAAAGGTACATCAACACATGGCCATTGCACTCAGATATTGGCATGCAGAGGGAAGAGTATGTGGAGGTTATGAGTATGTCACCTACTGATGACTGTGGCCTCTGCTATGCCATATGATTCCTGCCATACTACTGTAGAGATATGGTGATCTGAGGCACATTAGGTGTAAACCTGTGTGGCCAGGTCTGTGTGCCCACTTTTCACCCCTGAGTATGTACATCACATGTTGAGACTGATGTGCTACTAACTGAGGATAATATTGTAGTGTCCAAACACTGCACACACTTGAGCCACTACACCTGTAAGTATGGATAGAGAGAGCTGTACCCTTTAACAGCCACTGTTTGTTAGGATGTGGGGATGCATTCACCGTTGTACCACC
Source organism: Protopterus annectens (assembly GCF_019279795.1). Taxonomy (NCBI): domain Eukaryota; kingdom Metazoa; phylum Chordata; order Ceratodontiformes; family Protopteridae; genus Protopterus; species Protopterus annectens. Next base: position 538,842,449 of record NC_056746.1, read on the forward strand.
TATACCAACAGGTTTTGGGTATAAATCTCAGACTGTCACTGCTATACTGAATGTGGCAGCCAGCACATCTATCATTGTGTGCAATGACACCCTTGGCATCTCTCCACACAGGCATATCATGCAACTGTATCAGCCACACAGGTGCCATGGTACACCAAAACACAGTGTAGATAACATGGTGTCCGTGTCATGACCGTACAAATGTAGTCCGTCTCCTAAATGCTTTGAAGGAGCTGTATATGTGCCCATACAGGGAGGTGTCAGATCCCACTGTGTACCTCCCATGCTGTGATGACAGGAGTAACACATGTCTCATGTGTTCTACTCACCTACAACATTAATGTGGTATACATAGTACATACTGGGGAGACTGCTATGTAACACAGACAGTACACCCTACATGAAACAGGCTCCCCATGCATGTAAAACATACATCTTCTGTGACACACATCATGTGTAGGTTATAGAATGGGATGCAGAACACGACAAGCATAAGTGATGTCCGCTAACTGTCTGAACCAGACACAGGATATTTGCAAATGGGTCAACTCCATCACTACAGCTTGTAGATGTTTAGGTTTCAAAAACCCAGGTGACACATATCAAGGGTAATAGACCTTATCACAAATTATGAATGCACGAGTTTGCTGACTGTTGCCATTGTCCTTGTTAGACTATATGCATATGAACGTACGGAGCCATGCACGTATACTGCTGTACCTTGCTGAAGTTATATATCTGTTGTGCTGCCATGCCATCTTGTGTTGCTTTATTGCTGCTGTGTGTCTATAGGTTATCCCCTCAGACTCTAGGAACAGAAACATATGGAGATCCGTGAAGCACCTGTCATTGTGTAACAATACCACAAATACAGCATCATACAACATAAGGTATACAAAAGTATGTTGTATACTCATGACACATGCCAGCATACAGTATCTATTTGTGACCACTACAAGTGGCATGGCAAAGCAATACTGCATTACACAAGTACATGTCAAGTAATAGAGTTAACCTGTGCATCAGACACATAGCATCCTTTCCCTGCATTGATGAGAAGGATGACAGGGATGTGGCACAGGTATCATCACTTGCACAGGGTGTTGTGTGGGGGTGCTGGAGGTCTAGGCTGGCCAAAACGGTTGACAGCATTTGTGTGAGTCAGGAAGGGTAGTGGGATAGATGGACCATGGAGAGGTGCCATGTGTGTCTGTAGGTGATCTGCATGTGACAGTGATGTGTGAGAGTGTGCATGTACACACTCAAGCTCAGTGCTAGCTCTACACATGTGCATGTTGGACTTGCTAGAGCATACAGTTCACCACCTCCAGCCCTGAACACCGGAACTGGCTCTGCCCAAGTTCAGACGTGGTGCTAATACCTAACAATGACTGCTGTTTGCTGGGATTGTGTCCCCCATGGGACCTCCCAGGACCATGAGCCCATGGCCTTCCAAGTCATGGTATGGGCATCACACTCCCCTCTGTAGCGCTGAATGTACTGCCACTATGGGAGCATGACTGTGCATGGCCATGTGGACTCCCAGCAGATGGTGTTACTGACCTACATTCATGGGTCTGATGCTCAACTCCAACAAGACATTCTAGCACAGACAATGTGTGGTCCAAGGCAGACACTGTCTCAGCCCACCATCTGTCCACTGCATCAGTGAACCAATTCAGGGTGTCCCCATGTGGTGGAGACAGTCATGGATGTCAGACTGTGCTGCTTCCATAACCCTAAGCATACATCTGGTGTTCCATTCAGAACGTGCCTGTGCCTCCATGGTGGCCCGAAACAGGCACTGAGTGACCCATGATGTGACACCTGCAACAGGTGGGGGATGGAAAGCAGTCCTTCTACAAGCACCCTTGCAATCTGCCTGTGTGGGACCTCACCAGATCTCTGGCGATGGCCAATGTCTACATTCACTGGAGCCATAGTTGCCACACTTTTCTGTGCAATGTCTCCACCCTCTGACTGTCCAATATTTGTTGTTTGTGGGGACTGGGTATGTGTAGGCATACCGACTGTGTGTGGTGACAATGGGGAAGAAGAGGGGTGTCAACCTCTGGGACAGATTCAGCCACTGACAACCCCACCTGTGCCTCACTGTAGCCACCATCATCATCAGAGTCCAAAGAGACATTGACATCAGCTTGCGTGTGGGAGAGACTCCAACCCCCCCGATCACCTGTGAAAACCAAGACAAAAGCAGTACATTACTACCTGCACTATTATGTATGGAAGATCCACCAAGAGACGTAATAATGAGGATCAACAACTGCATTACCAGTCTCATATCTTCTCATCTTTACTTTCATGCACAAAAGACTTCCTCACAACAAATTATACATTCAACTCAAGGCCTGTATAACAAGCGCATCAGGTACATCAAGTGACACTTGACCAGTACAGTTTACCTTTTAGTTTTTCAATATGAGACTATACTTGATAAAACAACACATAAAACCCAGTACACCTATCTTAACGAATATATACAAATACAGGTTCAGTGCCTAAGGAATGTACTATCAACCTTTCGGGTTTTAAGAGGCATGCTGGATTAATTGCCTCATGTAAACCTGGAGGCTTATTCGCTCTTAGCTATAACTGCAAAAGTGTTTCTGTTCATTCAACTACACTCCTGTGATTATCCACTCTAAGAACCTTAGGTAAATGTTCCAGAATGGAACATACCAACATTCTGCTCTGGTTACACACAAACTTAAGTATACATAGGGCATTATTCTGGCCCTTAACTTTAATAGCATATATATGTTCTGTAACAAAAAGTATGAAGCTTACCAGAAGCAGGATCATGGCCTTGGACATCACCTGACAGACCTGTACAAAGTTGAGGGTGCGGGACTGTCAGTACCATTGCATGTTACAGCACAATAAGATAATACCTACATATATTTCACATGTACAGTAGCTACTGTGCTACTTGATGTATTGATGACATTCTGTGTATAAGTGTAGAACTGAGCTTAAACCCCACCCCCAAAGCAGAGAGACCTGACACCCACGTAAACATATGTACAGCCTGACACAATGACTGCTACAGTATTACAATGGTGATCACAGTAAGCTTACCTGAACACTCCTCTGCTGTGCACACTGCAACACCCACTTCCATGATGTATAGTTTGATGCATGCCTAGGAGCTATCGTGTGTTCCTAGGTTCGCCAGGAATTCCTCAGTGGCCAAGAGTGGTTGTTCCACTGCAGGCCCTCCACCAATGATGGCATAATCCCTGGCTACATCAGCTGCCCTTCATCATGCAGCATTCACCATGTCTGTTGTGTAGTGTCAAACCTGCTCATATGTCCTGTCCTGGTGGCCACTGGCATTCACATCCCAGAGAATGTCTGCCCACAGTGCAGCCCACTGTTCAGTGTTATGACTCCCCCTGGATAGCAGGATGTGATGATGCTGCCTTAGTCCTTCAAGTATTATGTCATTCTCCACATCTGAGAAGGGGGCATGGCATCTATATTACATTATTCTTGAAAGACAACACAAGGGGAACACATTACAGGATAAGATACATGGATGTCCACTATGTACAGATACAGCAAGGACATAATGGCCAGCACTATCCACTGCTTGTTCATACATGTCATACCCCACAGTGTGACAACATACTATATGTGTGGATACAACCAAAATAGTATCAATACTGAGGTATTTCCCTGTATGCCATAAGAGATTCTGCTGTATGATCATACACCCAACACTCCAGTCTACTGTGGTGTGTTCCCTAAGGCCAACCACCCAATAATATGTCATAAGACCAATGCCAGACAAACAGCAGTGTGCTATTAAAACCACTATAAAGGGACAGTCCAACAACACTAATGACAATAGACAATGCAGCCTTGAAGTATTGCATGTCCCCTGCAGGTGTAAGGCAGCAGGATATCAATTACATGTCATTACCACAGGTCTAAGACTGGCTTACTGCTGTAATCCCTATTCCTTATACCTCTATCATCCCTTCTGCATCTTGTTATACAAGAAAACAATTACATACCTGGTGGAGTGCAGTACTCCTCTGTTGAAATGTGCTACTAGTAATATTTCACAAAAGCGTGCTCTGTGTAATGAAAGTCTCATACAGAATGTTTCCCCATAGCCAGCTGCTTACATTTTAACGTGCTTCTCATTAGCAGGTAATTGCCTCTAAACCAATCTGTGGTTCTGATATACTAATTGCATCCAAAACAGCTGAATTGCACTATCATTAGCCAATGACATGCAACCACTCTGTGAAATCTAAACACAATATCTGCTCATAACATAGGCTATCTCACTCATATATATTTTGTCCTGGGGAGAGATAAAATGTGAGCACTACATGACTGATTGTGTGTTGGAGATAACCTTGAACCATACAGTACAAGTCACAGGACATTCTTTCTGTATTCTAGAACTATTACAGTGTTATAATTGACTGCAATAAAGGATAATGAGGGAAACATACTCACTAGCGAGAAGAATGTGTTGAACAGATGGAAGGAGTACTTTGAGGGGCTGATGAATGAAGAGAATGAGAGAGAGAGAAGGCTGGATGATGTGTGGATAGTGAATCAGGAAGTGCAATGGATTAGCAAGGCGGAAGTAAGGATAGCTATGAAGAGGATGAAGAATGGAAAGGCTGTTGGTCCAGATGACATACCTGTGGAAGCTTGAAGGTGTTTAGGAGAAATGGCAGTGGAATTTTTAACCAGATTGTTTAAAATTAAATCTTAAAAAGTGAGAGGATGCCTGAGGAGTGGAGAAAAAGTGTTTTGTTACCGATTTTTAAGAATAATGGTGATTTGCAGAGCTGTAGTAACTGCAGAGGGATAAAACTGATCAGTCACAGCATGAATTTATGGGAAAGAGTAGTGGAAGCTAGGTTATGAAGAGAGGTGATGATTAGTGATCAGCAGTATGGTTTCATGCCAGGAAAGAGCACTACAGATGCAATGTTTGCTCTGAGAGTGTTGATGGAGAAGTACAGAGAAGGTCAGAAGGAGTTGCATTGTGTCTTTGTGGACTAAGAGAAAGCATATGACAGGGTGCCTAGAGAGGAGTTGTGGTATTGTATGAGGAAGTCGGGAGTGGCAGAGAAGTATGTAAGAGTGGTACAGGATATGTACAAGGGTAATGTGACAGCGGTGAGATTCGCAGTGGGAGTGACAGATGCGTTTAAGGTGGAGGTGGGATTACATCAAGGATCAGCTCAGAGCCCTTTCTTATTTGCATTGGTGATGGACAGGTTGACAGACGAGATCAGACAGAAGTCCCCATGGACTATGATGTTTGCAGATGACATTGTGATATGTAGTGAGAGTAGGGAACAGTTTGAAGATACCCTGGAGAGGTGGCAATATGCTCTAGAGAAGAGAGGAATGAAGGTCAGCCAGACTAAGATGGAATATATGTGTGTGAATGAAAGGGAGGGTAGAGGAATGGTGAGGATGCAGGGAGTAGAGTTGGCAAAGGTGGATGAGTTTAAATACTTGGGATCAACAGTTCAGAGTAATGGCGAGTGTGGAAGAGAGGTGAAGAAGAGAGTACAGGCAGGGTGGAGTGGGTGGAGAAGAGTGTCAAGAGTGATTTGTGACAGACGAGTACCAGTAAGAGTGAAAGAGAAGGTCTACAAAAGGGCAGTGAGACCAGCTATGTTATATGGGTTGGAGACAGTGGTACTGACAAAAAGTCAGGGGTCAGAGCTGGATGTGGCAGAGTTAAAGATGTTAAGATTTGCACTGGGTGTGATGAGGGTAGACAGGATTAGGAATAATATATTAGAGGGTCAGCCCAGGTTGGACAGTTTGGAGACAAAGCTAGAGAGACAAGATTGCTTTGGTTTGGACATGTGCTGAGGAGGGATGCTGGGTATATTGGGAAAAGGATGCTAAGGATGAAGCTGCCAGGTAAGAGGAAAGAGGAAGGCCTAAGATAAGGTTTATGGATGTGGTTAGAGAGGACATGTAGGTGGTTGGTGTGACAGAGCAAGATGCAGAGCACAGGAAGAAATGGAAACAGTTGATCTTCTGTGGTGACCCCTAACTGGGAAAAGTCGAAAGAAGAAGAAGAAGACAGTAAAACACACATGCATGGAATGCAACCATACTGCATATATTAAAACAGCTTTATTGTAGTACCAACAGTGCTGGTGAACATTTTGTATTGTTATTGCTTTGAAATATCTGTGAAGCACACACACAATATCTGCCCATGGAGTGGGCTATCTCACTCATATACCTTTATTACCTGAAGTAGGAGGAACAGTGAGCATTATGTGACTGGATGTGGCCTAGAGACAGCCTTGGACAGTACCATGAGTTAAACAGTACAGTTTGCAGGCCAGTAGTTTTACATTTCACAGCTATTACAGTGTTGCACTTGACTACAGCAACTTTTCCATAGACAAACAATGCATACAGCTCTACTGCAATGGTTATGACAACACAATCCTGCTGAACACCATTTTGCTTACAGTTATTGGTAATGTTTATTGTTTATTGTACATCAATTGGTATTGTTCATGTATTGCACTACATCTCTAATTGCCCATTTATTGCACTACAGGTCTACCTGCCTATTTATTGCATTACAATTTTTTATTGTGTATACTTTATTGCAGTAAATGCTTTAGTCTTTCTTGCTTATTGCAGTACAGTTAACATACTAAATCTGTACTTACCATGCTCACAGCACAACCTGACCAGGCTCCCAGCATGGGATTCGACATTGTGAGCCCTCTCAGCTGCAGCTATTGGGAGAGAAGCACACCATTATGCATACTAGGTTTGCAGACATTCAGCTTGCATATTAGTAAAACAGAGGAAAAATTGGTTACATATTTGTGGGGCATTTCTGCTCTTGCCTCTTGGATACAGGTGTCCAAGGTTCCCCTCTTTCTCCTTTTCAGGTCCGTCATAATGGTGACAACACTTTTCACCTGTGCAGGGCATACCAGTAACACTGAGGAGTTCCCTGGTCAAATGGTTCCAGGCCTCTGTCTTACACTCTGAGCCCCGGAATCTGCCCTGCATCAGCTGAGGTTCATGGTTTTTAAGAAGAAGCCCAACCATGACCCTGGACTCCTAAATACCCCACCTCCACACCCAAAAGCACACACCTTTATCAACACCACCAGCCATGCCAACACTTGATTGAACTCCAATGGCTATTACAGAATTCCCACCTATTGGGCTTAATATAGGCTGCTTTCCTGCCTTTACACATCATTCAGAAACATTCAAAAAAGTGCTGCGTCACTTAGCAGCTCGCAAACCAGCTAAGTGCAGCCAAGCAGCGTGAAAACTTGCAGAACCATGGTTGTAGCGAGGCTTAGCACTGCGCAAACATTAGAAGCCATTAGCATGTTTAAGCACTGCTTAGCATGAATGAGTAGTGCTTAGCAAAGCACAGCAGTGCCAAAATTCACAATAGTTTAATGAAATTAAACAAAAATATTGCATTCATTTACAGATATATTCTGCTTGTTATGGACTCAAACCCAGGACCTACTACACATAAGATCGTAACTCTACCCATGTAGCTAGCTGGATGTTATAAACTAGTATACCTTCACACATACTACTAGGCTACTTGTTAACATTGCTGAGCACAGTGCTGTGCCAATCAAACACGCTTAAACACATCTATAAATAAATAATTAATTACATCCGGTTTCTATTTTTAGATGTCTGGTAGGTGTCAGCTGTCTATATGTGAGAACAACTTGGCATTGCTGTGCTCCACACTGTGCTGGTCAAACATGCAGTTAAAAAAAAAAAAGAAAATTAAAAAAAAAACATAGCCCAGCCTCACACTCATCTGCAGCCATGGGTAGCCGCTACACCTTTCCCTACACTGATTCAATATCCATGTTCCTCAGCTGTCCCTCGGCAGTGTGCCATCATTAATATGCATGGTGCGCTGCCGAGGGGGAATTGTGCTTGTGCACATGGTTACATTCTATGTGGGCTCTACACTGTGCCTACATGGATTATATTAAATCCTGGAGATGGAGATTGTGACTGTAGAGGGAAAACAGAGGAGGTTTCTGTAGTTATTACAGTACAGTCATTTCTACTGATATGTTCTTTGGATTGCCAAGTTGCTTGCTGAATTGTTGAAAGCAATTCTGGAGGTCATACTTGCAAAACAAAGTGGTGAGAGAATTATTTCCTGATATGCAGAGATGGCATAAACAAGTTGAGCGCTTTCTTCCTGAAATGCCATGTGCAAATCCAAGTCCTGCAGTGAACGATGGGACAGAAACTAAAACGATGGTAATGAACTAATAGCTGTATGCTAACCTGTACAATGCTGGAATTGAAAGAAGTTGTGAAGATGCTGAAAATTAGGAAAGAAAAATTGCAGAAATGGTGAATCGTTCTATATATTTCGATAATGCATATTATTTACAAAAGATTTCACTTTCAGACTTTGTATTTCTTACTGTAAGCTGCACAATCTCTTTCTCTCTCTTTTATATTTTTCCCACAAATCAGCAAAATTCCATAATGTACATGCTTGTATATTTGGCTGTACTTTGCCCTCTTTATATCTCATGCAAATTTGCCTTCATTTTATTATCCCCTCCACGTAGGGAACTAGTCGAATCAAAAACACTGTGGACCTGGTTTACATAAAGATGAAGGCTTGTTGAGAAAGGTAAGAAAAAACAGAAAGCCTTACATTAATGCAGTAAATCACAGTAATGCTGAGATTCTTGATGTAATTGAAAGGGTACAATACTGTGAGAATAACTTTTAATAGTGAGCTTTCTGACCTCCGTAATACAAGGCATGTGGGAAATCTTCCCATAAAAAGTCACTGGGTGGGGAGTCACAAGTTCAGGCTTTGTTTCATGCAGAAGGAGAGAGAACAATTACATCACTTTAAGACAGGCAGATGATATGTGTAATTTCTTAATGTATGAAATAATAAAAATGAGAGATGAATGGGGAAAAATGAAACTGTGACTACAAATGATAGGAATTTTTTTTTTTTTTTTGCACTGAAGATGTGAATGTCAAGCATATTTTTTTAGGTAGAAAACTGATGCAAAGTAGTAGACAAACTAAAATCAGTCTTTGGTGAAAACAATAATTAGGTAGCTAAAAGATGAATGTACAATGAATTGCATAGATATTGCATTAAGACATTGACAGTGTGGTCCTTTTGATGAGACATTCTGAATGAATTAAATTCTGCAAAAAGCAAACAATGTTTTCTGTGTTGTGAGGAAGGACATGCTACAACACAATGCAGAAACGTTGGGACAGATTCCAAAAGATCAGCACAGATCAGCAGACTTTATAAAATATGGCAGAAGGAATCTGCCAAGCAATGTAATATGTAAAGTAAGTTAACTGGGGAATTAGCATATAGTCGAGTGACCTTCATCAAACCTTGAGTTGTTGAAGGAACTACAATGACTAAGAGGCATGAACTAGTATTCAGAAAATAAAAGTTTAAGGAAGACAACAGCACTTTGAAAATGTCATACTTATGTGAAATAGTACATAAATATGTTGCAGATGTTAAAGAAATATGTATTGTCTTTATACAACTATGGTGAGTTCACTAATTGAACGTTGCATGTACCCTGACACATCTTAATATAAGTAGTAAACTATTAAGCATACATCTGTGTATGTCAGTTTTGTGGACCTAGGGTATTCCAAATGTCACAATGCTGTTGAATCCATGTAGTAGCTGAGGATATAAAAAATAAACAAAATACTAAGAAGGTATCTAAAAAATACTGTGGATAGTTGTACAGGTGTGGAAAGAACAATTACAATGCACACACCAAAAGGAGTGAGGGGATAAGACAGTAGAAGCTGGATGAGGATAAAGAGGGGTGACATACATGGAAGAAGGGAAAGAAAGGTCAGAGGGATGATCTGAGGGGAATGAATATTATAGGCACAATTATTTTTTGGAGAGAAGGACTGGTGAGTTGTTGATAAATGGTAAAGGATAATTGGATGGAAAAGAAACACAAAACATAAAGTACACCTCATAACACAAGCTCAGGATGGTGCAATATATAGGTACAGGATACAGCAGACATGCAATAAACAGGCTAACAGCACAGGTGGGCATGGGATGATGCCAACAATCACTAACATGGGAGGGTGCGACCCACAGCAATGCACACAACATTATGGCTGTGGTGTTGTCAACTGTGTTTGAGCTTCTTATCTGGTGTCAGGATGACTGATGGCATGGTAGGTGGAGCAGTATCTTTCCAAAAAAGTACATCACAGCACACATATGTGGAACTGTAAACATACCCCATGTAGGCAGTTATGGACATGTATAGAAATGGCACAGAGTGCAACTCATGAAGGTCCAGATACAGGTAGAACCTTCAGCCCTAGTGATAGGTGGCAAACAGCTTGCCATTAAGCCCTACTGCAAGTAGAGTATGCAGTTGCATACATAACGATATGAAGCTGTAGCACATAGTAGTGGTCTGTCACACTTGAAGCAAAATGCACTTGCTACAGCAGAAGGTCAACACTGCATAAACACAGGAAACTGCAAGTAAATGCTACTGAATGACAAAACAGCACATGCCATTTGTGGACATTAGTCAGGCCCACTGCATGTATACCATAGGTGGACACATCTACCTTCTCTGATATGTTACAGCTAATTTTACTGGTACAACATGCACAATGGTATCTGTTATAATAATGTACACTATACATATAGTGCTGTAGACCTACTGGGGGTCACAGTGTGGTAGCTGTACTGCAGTATTATAATGTGTCACTTCTGTCACCACAAATGCAGGAATATGCTCAGGTAGGCCAGATGAGGCCACTTGTCCTATATCCCTAAAATGCATATAGGTACTGCCCACTTGCATCACAGTAGTGCAAAGTGTGTGCAACAAGAACACCTAGTCATGGAATATCTAACCTGATCTGATTTTTTCATGTGCAACTATAACAGATATTTGCAGTCACACATCACACATGAATGTATATATATATATATATATATATATATATATATACATACCAATACATGTACCATATGTGCAATCAGTGATAGTGATGTTTTGTGTGTAGGATATCTATATATAATTGCCACTGTGGATCATGTATACAGGGCATAAGGAGTATATATAAGGTGAAGTCTGCAGGCAAGTGCAAGACATTCACGTGTAATTGTGTGCCAAAACACATACCATGGGCAAAGTGTTTAATACAATCAGCTAAACATCTGATGCATTATATGGGGATTGCATGCAGGATATGGGTCTAAGTACATGTTTGGTAATTTTGTGTGTAAATCTTATACACAACATTGAAGTGTTCAACAGTACAAAATATGTCATAAACACAGGTGCAACACTACTTATAACAAAGCAAGTAATATACATATTTGTTTGTGTCTTTCGGCTTTTCCCGGTTAGGGGTCGCCACAGCGGAACTCCGGTCCACTAATGATTGGCAGTAGATTTTTACATACTGGCTTGCCAGGCCTAATGCACAGCCTTCAATGAAGGAATGCCCATTCATGCATGTCGCTACACAGAAGACGCTCTAACTGAGAATCGAACGGGCAACGTCTAACTGTGAGGCGACAACTCTACCGCAGCACCATATACATATAAAAACAGTAATGCAAACACACTGCAACATGTGTCATGCTGCAAGAATGTGACACAGCATTCCCACATGTGTGGGAAAGGTAATTAAAAATATATATGCAGAAATAAAATACGCATTGAACAATTGCAAACAGAAATATGCAACATGCATTGCATTATGTGAAGTTAAGTGGCCTTGATACTGAAAAGTAAAACACGTGGATCTGTCCTTCAGCAATGTGCTAATGTATTTCAAGGAAATGTGTATACAGGTTCAAATGGTACACACAAAAATGTAACAGTGTATTTCATGCATTAACCATGTAATTGCAGGATTAGCAGATCCTAAAGATAATCTATAAACATGATGTGGTCAACTGTGTTGAGCAATTGTATACATGTAATCAATGAGTGGTTAACAGAGACACTCACAGGTACACTCGTGTAGACTACATGCACATATTATGTAGTACTGTTTAACATGCCAAGATGCCATTAATTGTGGAATATGCAAAGTGTAGAGAAGCACATCACACAGGTGTGATCTAATACAGAGAGGTTACAGCCATGTACACAAACATAAGGTGTAGAACATTTGCACAAACATGGTTAACTTGTCTTTCTTTTCTGCAAACTTTCTTAAACAGCCAGAATAACCAGGACAAAGAACAAGATATGAAAACACAGAAAACTAATTTCCAATAACAATAACATGAACTGATAATCAATATCAGTGAGCAAAAGTATCTAAAACTAACATCACAACTATGTATATTTCTCAATTCTAAATATAAGGATAAAATAGTAACAAGGAAGGAAAATGGGAAGAAAGGAGAGAGAAAAATAATTGTATATAAAATAGCTCTAATATTAAACTAATAGCTCATCCTAATAAAATGAATTTATATATATTCATTTTAGTCAGCAAAACAAAACGTTGCAAAGGCTAAAACTGTCTCCATAAAAAAAATGAAAGTCACAGTAAAAAATCAGAAGACAGTACACATGCCCAGGCTATGGTATAAAATCAAGGATTTATTGTAAGCGCTTTCGCGTTGTCTCATGCAATGCTTCTTCAGACATTAAAACTAAAATGTTCACTGACAAATTTAAAATAAGCAATTAACTATCAGAAGATGAAATCAAACGTGTCACAAATGATGTGACAAAATACTAAAATACATTTATAGGACAATACAATTAAGTAAACTCTTTTCTTATATAAAATGCTAAGAATGAAAAATATCAGTATCAACCTCAGAGCTATTCATACATTGATAGTAAAGTAGATCATGACTTTTTGTTTACAGAAACCTGTGAGCAATATCTGAAGACGTATGTGCTTGTAATCCATTAAGCATTGTTAAATAATAAAATCAGCATCAGCGTTTTCACATACGTTATCTATAAATTGCATCATAACATTTATAAAAGCTTTAAATAATATAAAAAGATTTTTAAAACTTCCTGTATTTGAAATAAAACAACACTTGAGAATAATGCATTTCATAAATCAAATAACGTTGATAACAAACAAAGAAAACTAATAATAAAAATCAGATCTTAGTATAAACAAAATTAAAAAGAGTACCTGAAAAAAAGAATAGTCTGTATAGATCAATAATAAATCATATAGAGAAACGCCGTAATGCCAAACTTCAGAGTACAAGTATACCCAATCATGGGTATGTCAGTGAACATTTTAGTTTTAATGTCTGAAGCAGCATTGTATGAGACAACGTGAAAGCGCTTACAATAAATCCTTGGTTTTATACTATAGCCTGGGCATGTGTACTGTCTTCTGATATATTCATTTTAGATCAGCTAAAAAAACAATGCTAGCAGTTGATTTGGTACCACCAAAATCTCACTTAAAATAAGGATCTTGCAACCAAATGTGTGTACACCACACACTTTATTTTATTACTTAAGATAAAAAATGTACATTACAAATAATAAAAAGGTTTGTGCTTTTATCTCTCATAACAAATGGGACTTCCTCAGAACCAAACTTGCTCACTGGGCCAACACCATTAAATAACCTCATGTGTCATGTGATCTTACACATAGTAATTTTATAGAAACATTAAGAGTAAAAGTAAAATAAGACCATTCATTCATTCATTCATTCATTCATTCATTCATTCATTCATTCAGTGCATCACTAATAATAAATGCTGGAGAGATAGGAACATAAATACATCAAAACATTGCAATATCATATGAAATAGCTTGACTGGTATATATAAAAATCTTTTTTGAAACTCTTATGATTGGATACCCTTCCAAATATTCAAATGAAATACCTTGCCATTTTCTCACTATAGTAATAAAAAATGCCCACTTAAAATGTTAGGATACGGAATTATAAAAATCAGGATGTAAAAATGTAATTATATAAATATTTGTAACATGGTGCCTAACTTATAATAATCATATCCTCATAGATTTAACCTTTGAAGTTGATGCAACTGATGAATAATCATTTAATCCTGGAAAATTACCTGCATTACTTTTAAGTTGGCAGTAAAGTTTACAGACCTTAATCATTCCTTCCAAGCCCATCCTATAGGGTTTTCCTTCACTTCTATATAAGCAATGAAACACAAAACCATGCCCAGGATATTGTTGCATGTGGCTACTAAATTCATTCTTTTCTTAGAATTTTGCTCCCTAATATCATATACATGTTCATACATTCCATCCTTGAAGTTCTGTTCTGTTTTTCCTATACAAAAGGCAGGGCATTGATTACATAACATGCAATAAATTGCACCCTTAGTATCACAGTTAAAAAAATCTTGACATACTTATTGACTGGCCATCTATCTTAATTTTGCCCCTTTCCTTTATTAAGTAACATTGTCTACATCTTTCACATTTGGCAACTACCACAATTATCTCTTTCCATCCAATTCTTAAGTTTGGAACCTTTTTGTATACTATTTTTTTGTTTCAGACCCACAAATTTCATTAAGTTACTTATTTCAAAAATCTGTCAGTTTTGGTAATACCATTTCTAATGGACATAGTGTTATCAAGGCCCTATCAAAATTATTTTCCTTTTTTTATTTGTGTGTCAGAGCTATATAAACCATTCAGACCCCAAATCCTTTGCCCGATGAGGATAAAAAAATATTTTTCCTTTTTTGATTTACTTCATTTTGGATGGGTGCCAAAGCAACTCAGGATAACCTCTCCTCTTCAGCATATTAATTAGAGTCATAGTTTCAGCCAGCAATACCTGCTTATCTGATACTGCTACTCATAGTCTAGCCAAGCATACCAACTGCCCCTTGATTAGAACTCTTTTTTGATACTGTGGATGACAACTATGAAAGTGCAGTAAAGAGTTATAATATGTAGGCTTACAATATACACTGGAAACAAATTCATTATTATTGTTGTTTTTAAAATAGAAGCACTCAAATAAAATAATTAATTCTGTAACATTTGATGGATAAACTGCAAAAAAAAAAATGTCATGGAATTATTACATTCTAAAAATTTTTTTTTTTTTCGAATTTGCTACAATCAAATGAAAATTGCTGCCTGTTGTACCACACATAATGCATTAGAAAAGCTGTAAGTTATGTCTGCTTTAAACTGTCATCACAAAACCATGTTATGCAGACAAATGCAATATAGAAAGCACACATGAACAGGGATATGCAAACCCCTTATATAGGCTTGTTAAACAATGTTGCTCTATAGACCCACACATACTGCATTGTCTATCCATTTATATATTTATGCATCAAAAGTACATATATGTACATTACTTAATAAATATGTGCAATGGCCATATTGAATCTGTGTAATATGTTCATCTTACTTGCACATAAACATTCGGATGCCTGACAATATGTATGTGTATGTATACTTAATGTGTACACATGAGCACCTTTACCAAAAAAAAAAAAGGTATACATACATATTACTATATACATATTGCGTATACATATATATAAGCCATGTTATGATCACATATGTATAAATATGTATACAGGATGTACCATTTAATTGATATGTCTAGCTATATACACACACATGGTGCTCTGTATAACACACTGTACTTCATATACTAAAAATATCTGTCTACCGTACTCTATGTGCTTTTTTTTCAGTGTCAGTGTGGAGAAAATTATATTCATGAGATGTATACAAAAAGATGTGTGTTGTGTGTGTATGGCAGCACATGTAAGCAGAAGAATGTGTTAAACCATGCACAGATGACTAGCAGATGGTTATGTAAAGTGTATCTGTGCTATGTTCTATAATTTCTGATGTATTGATCCAAACCCATGAACACATCAACAATCTAATGAGTGCAGGAGGTGGAGTCCCACATATCATGAAGTACATTGCTTAAAGTACATGTTACTTTATGGGTTTAATGACAATGATCAAACAGAAAACACACAATAGACAATAATAGCAAATTGTAACACACATCACCCTAGCCAGTTGCCCTCTCACTAAATGCCACTGGATCACCATTTAGGTTATGTGCACATGAAGTACACATCCATACCAGCAGAAACAAAACTAATGTGACATATTAGATGTTGTACCACCCAAAGATGAAAGTGGTACCATGGTTGACCTAACAGTGTGCAGAAAATGTAGATCATATTTACCTTATCCAGAAGTGGTGCATTATGGGATTACATAGATATTTTTCAGCATCTATTGTGCTACTGGAGAGAAAGGGCAGCAGGAAGTGTGACTGTGAACAGCATACATTTCTGCTGTTGTTGTTGCATATAAGAATGACAATGGATGCAGTTTTCATAACCTGGATCCCTCTACTGCTCTTCTAGTCTGTGTATCTATTACACCACCATATCCCAGTTGGTGGTTATTGGAAGACAAGAGAAGGACACTAGTAGCTGGATATGAACCCAAAAGATGAAGTAATCAATAGAATATGTGGGCTACAAAAAATGACACAGAAAACCTCATACATTTGTAATGTGGCCTGGATTTTATTTCGCTAATATCTGCATGCAATTCACTTCAGCACTAAAGACACATACAACTAATGGACCACAATTAACCATTCATGTCAGTCTGACATAGACATTTTTGACATGATACAGTATGTATTCTGAATAGTGCACTCACATTATCACTGTGACTATAACGTCTGCAATCCAACGTCTAAAGACCTATATGAAGTATTTCTCATGCATAGCGCAGTGCATCTACTAACAACACCTGCATTTAAACCCACAGACTTTCGAATTTGCTACAATCAAATGAAAATTGCTACCTGTTGTACCACACAT